>NC_068369.1:46719686-47027186 GCF_020536995.1 Dreissena polymorpha
CAAAGATGCATGCAATCTTTTTAGTAAATATATATCAAATAACCTATTTAAATATTTATATTGGCATAAGATATAAATCACCCAATGAGTGTTTAAGTGCCATCATTAAAGGTAAAATTATGGTTATGGTGTATATTCATTTATACAGATGTTTAAATATGTACTGTATGTCAAGAAGAGAGTCGGGTGTTTTTAGTTGCAGGTTTGTATGAACAATCTGGCATTTGATGCGGCACATCATGCTCTTTGAATATTTCAAGCGTTGTTAATACAAACATGTGCAATTTTATATTAATTATATATATATATATATATGTAATGAATAATCTAGGTAACATGACCTGATGTACATAAAACAATCCTTAATTTCAAGTATTTGATCATGCCAGGACAATAAGGAAGTAGATTATACAACAACAATAATGATGATACTCAAACTAATTTTCAAAACTTATTAAAATTAACGTGTGTATCGGCCAGAAAATCCCAACGATGAATGACTGAACAGATTAACTCGTGCACGAGGAGAACGCCCTCTTACAGCTCCGCCTATCGGATCAACATTGAATGAAAAACAATGTTCGTCTTATTCGCCGTGATCAAACGACGAAAATAATATTCGCTTTACAACTGCTCCCTATACAGAATAACAACAAAATACAACACATTTTTGTACGCCTTTGCTATTACCGATTGGACTAAAAGAAGTTGCCTGAAAGTGTTGTATAAAAAATATTTGAATTATTTCAGAATAAATTTATGGTTATTATCCAAGCGACATTGAAACCCTAAACCATGAACAGAGCTTTAACATAGCTGTCTCTAGCTGTTTCACTCAACCATCTACCGTGACGATAAAACAGCGTGTCATAAATACCATTGTTAGCCGCAGCAGTTTGCTTATCTCAAGAACATACAATTTAACTGCAAGCAAAAACAACTATCTTAATATACTATAAGACAAAAACCTGTTTTACTGTCTGAGTTTATCTGCATCATTAACTTGATATACAATACTACGAATCCTCATATAATCAAAGTACTGACAGAACTGGTGTGACGATGCTTTTGAAGAGGATGGATATAAAAGCATCAATTTAAGTTTATCTACATCACCAATGTGGGTACGAAAATTTTGGGTACGAAACAAAAATAGGTACGAAAATTTTAGGTACAAAGATTATGCCAAAAAATTGGGTACGAAAAAAAATTTGGTTACGAAAAAAATGGCTACGAAACTAACGACTTGAGTACGTGAGTTCGCCCATGAACACATGGTAAGGTTAACTAAATCTACGCGATATGACCTAATATGTGTTTAGAACAGAAAACAATATAAAAAACGAATGAATTATCAAACGTAGTGTGTGCACTGATGTGGCTCTGTAATTTCTGTTTGAAAAGTTTATAAAATTTGCAAAATGAGAGAGCACGCAAAACAGCGAGTTTCATAGATGTCGCACGGCTATTATGCGGTTTATATGTCATACCCGCTATAACGTTTACAAATGGCATGTTCGAAATAATTCGTTTTCTTTACACTATGATCGCGTTAAACGTGAATTATACACGTTTTCATTCGCAATTTAATTACAGAAGTACGGCAAATGTCAAATACAATACAGAAATGCATAGTTGTTCCATTGATCTATAAACATATTATGGATTTAATATAACTGATTTAAAATTAACGTTTTCAAAATAGTATTAAATCTTTTTCCCAGAATATGCTATTCTATTTATAGCTGAGCTTCCTTTATCTATATCAATGATAATCAGCCAGGTATGTCGATTAGAAAAATAATTGCGAGAAAATATCGCGCAAAACAGTACGTCAACTTCTTCCTGGTTTTCTCTGAAATGACGTCAGCGGCAGCGCCAAATTGGTCAAAATCGCTTGTATAATTATAATTAATAAAAGAAATATCCGACAACTACTGATTTCGCATTTCCCGGGTACGGTAGAAAAATCTCAATAGAACTGGCTCGGTCTTTAACATAGGTCGTTATTGTGAAGAATTTTTCCATGATATGATAACTTAGACCAGCCGCTTCGCAGCATCGTCAAAAACACACAAAAGAAACTTTCGGCGATACCGGCTTTTGTCTAGACATACTTCATTTATGTGAACATACGTTCAAACTGCATACGCGTCTACACAAACTCTTAAAAACGCTTGGTTGCACCATTTAAGATCTTATTGCCAAAGAGGCCCACATCATTGTTAATGGTATATATAATTATTTGTTGGTTGACAACCCTACACAATCTTGAACACATGATTTAACCAGACCTTTTTGATTACACAACAGTGGGCAATAATTCGCTTATTTCCATTTGCAGCTTCTTACACATAAATAACAATTCATGAATCAAAAGTTGATGCCTAATCTTTAAAAACAAATCAATGCTACTCACAAATTCTTGTATTTAAAGGGGCCTTTTCACAGATTTCGGCATGTTTTGAAGTTTGTCATTAAATGCTTTTTATTGATAAATGTTATCATTAAATTTTAAAAGCTACAGTTAAAAATCAAAAATAAAATTTAAAAAAGGAAAAAAAGTAGCCCTCAGCAGGACTCGAGCCAGTGACCCCCGGAATCCTGAAGTAAAAACGCAATAGCCAACTGAGCTATCCTGCCAGGCGTATTTTATACGTTATATAAGCAATCTTCGTAGTTTCACAAATTTAAACGACAACATCAGAACTCTCCAAATTATTCAATCGTTTCGCGTTGCAACGCTTTATAATTTTTAGGTTTTTTAATGGTCAAAAGATGCATATAATGGCTATATTAAACCATGGCAAATGTTCAATAATACTGTTTCCTCACAAATATCATAACTTAACCAAAAAATTGCGAATCTGAAACAACTTTTTTTTAATTTTGACACTTTACCAAACCGTGAAAAGATTCCTTTAACAGACTACTACCATCAGGGTAGGTATCCCAAGTGACAATTTTGCTAAAAAGGGGGTCTGGAAAATGGCGCCGCCCGTCGCTTCAGGTGAGTTTTCTTGGTATTTTAGTGTATAATACTTAATGAAATACAGAATGCTATGTATAAGAGTCGTGCCATATGAAAAACACATGATCGGCGACACCTTATGTTGCTGATAAATGCCCATCTTGCTCAGAAAATGAAACCGCGTGTCTGAGTTACAGAAAATATTGCCGATAAACAGGGGTCACGGAGCATTATTTTTCAAAATACATGTATTTCTGGTTGTTCCAGACAGACGCAGGGCTGTCGCACAATAACACATCGACAAGTATGATTAGCCAAAACATTCTCCAGAAGAAACTCATGATGAATGAAGTGTTTTATTGCTCCGATCCGAAAATGATAGGTAATGGTTCACGCGGACTAACTTGCTAAGATGGGGTCACATTTTGACCAACATATATTAGCGATGTCATGACGCGGTTAAAATAGTTTATGGATACCTCTTTGGTCGCACTGACTTGATTATCATTCCTTTTCTCTCCTAAGACTGTCCAGAAAAAAATAAGTAAGAAGGTGAAAAAGAAAATTTTCTTTTGTTTGAATACTTGAATACTGAGCTAAAAAATAAACTTTTCTTTTCATCGTAAGTGATATGAAACATGTTGGATCAATTATTGGATAAGCTGGTAGATAATTGAGGATTATTGAGGATAGACTGTGTTTGCTCAAGCAGCAAGGATTTGAATTGTGGCTAATTGATAGTAATATCAGCTTTTACCTGTCAATGATAACGGTACATACAAAATAAACTCTAAATACACCTGAACATATATAAATACCAAAACCTCTCCATATTGTCTATGAGTGCTATGAGTGCTAAAGACTCTGCAAAATCATCAAAATACCAGCCAGCAGGTAAAATGGCTGCAACAGGAAGCGATCGGCCTACCTAACGAAACAATTCAGAGGTCAGCAACGAAAGCATCAATGACAGCTCCACCATTAAACTGCAGTTGGACACCATGGAACTGACACTAACAGGTCTGCGTGAACAGATGCTTAAAAAAGAGGACATTGAAAACTTAATAACAAGCACAGTTACCAAAATAATGAAAGAAATGGAATAACGAAATGAAAAATTCCTTACGAAAATGAAACAAAATATTCAACTTGAACTTGAAAATAAACTTATTAAAATCACAGAAAATAGCTTGAAGGAAATAACCAAAGAATTCGCTGACCAAATAAAAAGCTTACAATTTGAAAACGAAACTCTACGAGAAAAACAAGCTTAACTGATAAAAGAACACAAACAGCCATAGAAAGTATAAATGATCGAATAAATAACAATACACGGTTAAATGAAGAAAACAGCAAGAGATCCAATCATAATGAGCAGTATTCAAGGAAAAACAATATTAAAGTTGTGGACGTTAAAGAGGACCAACACGAAAACATAACAGCTCTCTCCGCAAAAATAACAACTTTATTTCAACAACAAATTATTGAAATCAAGCCAGAACGGATTGTTGCTATTCATCGAATCCCTACTAAAAAGGGGCGGTCAAGATCTGTTCTCATAAAATTGAGAAATAATGATTGATGATGAGAAAGCGAAAAGAGATGAGGAACGCTGGCCACCGCCTGGTGGATGACGCCACCGCCCTTAATACAGGACTGATGAGCCGACTTCTGCTCCACAGGGACATAGAATCAACGTGGTTCTTCAACGGCTCTGTGTTCGCGCTAACCAAACGACATGAGCGCATTAAATTTGACCTTTATGACAATATTGACACAGTGATCCGTGAGTTCTGTGCCAAGCGTAATTAGCGCATATTCCCTCGCCTGAGTGCGATCACTGCATCGATCTGACATCCCGCTGCTGATCCGGTGAGCTGCAGTATGTTTTTTGTTTTACTTTTTACTCGATCATTATGTACAAAATAAGTTGATTATGCATTTTGTACATAGAACAAAATATATAATAAATAATATATATAAATAATATATAATTTTATTTGTAAACATTATATAATAAAAAATATATAAAATAATATATAATTTGATTTGATAACATACGTTATGTCATCTCACAAAATTAATACCAGTTATAACAGTATTATCGTATATGAAATAAATACTATTAAGTCTGATACGTGTAAAGAGCTTCGCAGTTAGTCAAGTCTATGCATGTATACACTGCTATTTGTTAAATGTTAACTTTTTACTCCCTAGATCTATTGCAGTAAATCTCTCCTTTAACTTTTCACATCACTCAAACTGAATAGGTTTTGTAAGCGTTATTCAAGCGCAGTGACCCGTGAACTGTCCACTGCCCCACTGTTTACATTCTATTTATAGAACAGGAATTTACCACTATTGTATGGCAAGCGAAATGCACATTAAGTCCTTAAACCACGGTTTAACAGTTAACTATATAGTTTAGAGACTTTGAACCCGGGTTCAAAGTGCCGTTTGCACATTAAATCCTTAAACCCGAGTTCAAGAGTTTGAACCGCAGTTCAAAGTGTGTCTAAAAATAGATACAAATCTCTTATCTACTTAATTCAGAGACAACCAATCAGCGGAGCTTAAACCACAATTAGCTATATATAGAAGGTAAATGCCGCGATTTCATTGGTCCTCTCTTAACTATAAGGTTAAGAGACTTTAAACTGCGGTTCAAATTCTAAAACTGCGGTTAAGAGGCGCGGAATGCACATTAATTATTTAACAGTTAATTATATAGTTAAGAAATTTTGAACCCGAGTTCAAAGTGCCGTTTGCCCATTAATTCTTTAAACCCGAGTTCAAGAGTGTAAACTGCGGTTCAAAGTCTTAAACTGGGGTTAACAAGCGCGGAATGTACATTTAGTATCTAACTGTTGAATATATACAGTAAAAATACTAAAATGAAAGTTTTGACACACCATGCGAAAGTTCTATCAAGTAAAGGTGACGATTAACCAAAATGAAGTGTAATATAACCTAATTTCAATGGGTTTTATGCGGTTCGAGTGTTCACAAAACACCGGTTGACCTTGAAAATGACATGGGACGATGATGGGTAAAAAACAATCTCGTCGAATAACATTTCTCAATTATCAACGAGTTTAAGCCGTTGACACTGCATTGCATGGGAAGAAAAGGTGATATTAGGTATGTTGTTAAATCATGTTGTCGTTTTATTACCAAATTTATGGATGTAATCGCTAAATTATCTCAATTTCTTAACCCGGAAGTGGATAGTTCCGATTTATTTACGGAACCACATACATTGATAAATATGCACTGTAGCAAATCTTCATATAATCAATCTTTGTACAGAGAATAAGAAAAAAACACTAGTTTAATAATATAAATCCATAATTAATCAAAATCATATGTTCAACCTCTCCTATACCACTATACCATTGTACTACTAAAATAATGATGTTTTAGAACGATTTGGAAAACAGACCGGACTAAAACATCCGTATTAATAATAATAATAACAACAAATAAAAGCTTTATTTACAAAACGTTACACAAAAAAGAAAAATGGAAAAATGACATGACAACATTTTATTATGACAATTTAACATAACTAATACAAGAATAATGGTTATGCATTAATTATAAATAATTTAACAAAGCGGGATGCTAAGAGTTCTTTATCGACGCACTCCCACTCAATGAGGTCTATTAATGTATTAAGTTTCAAACTGATGCTATTAATACTTTTTAACGAGACAGACGACGGACAAGTGATCCCTATAAAAAAACATTTGGTAGAAAACAATATTAATGCATAGTATTCGATACAAAAGGATTTGTTCGTTTACAGAAAATACTATAATTGTAACATAATTATACTATGTACAACAACCTCAAGGTAGACATAATGTAATACAAATTTGTAGTTAACGAAATAAACAAACTATAAAATGAATCATAAACATGATTGTCTCGCGTTCTGAGAAAACTGGACATAATGCTGGTGCGTAAATTGTTATCCCAGATTAGCCGTTTCAATCCGCACAGGCTAATCAGGGACGACAATTTCCGCTTTTATGGAATGTTTCGTTTAAATGATGTCTCTTCTTAGCGAAAATCCAGATAAGGCGGAAAGTGTCACTTTACGCACAAGCATTATGCCCAGTTTTCTCAGAACACGACACAATTATGCATGTTCAAAACCATTTCTAGCTACATTTTCCCACATTCTCTTTCACTATTGCTTTAACTTGTATTTTTATGGGACCGTTTCATCAAAGATCGTACGACAATCTTAATTTATAACTTAAATTTAAAAACTAAAAATATACAAGCTGTTGATAAATAGCTCCGCAAGATATAAGCCATTGGTAAGAAAATGATGAAATAAATGATTTTACTAGAAATAAGCAAAAATATGCTTCGGTCTGTTAAAATAATGTTTCTTTGAAATTCGTATCGTATTCTAAATTTGTCGTACGATGTTTGATGAAACTGGCCCATAAGAATATAAGTTAAAGCAAGAATTTGACAGTATTTGAGTGATCTCAGCTATATCATACTCTTGGACACACGCAAATACTGTTTATAGATTTAACGGTTCATATTGTTTCTAAACATGGTTCAATATCCCTTTAATGTGTGTTCATAACAGTTCTCAGATGGATCTATTCAGTGTCATAACTGTAAAAAAAATGGTCGCATCGTCAGTGCTATGACATGTCGGACACAGACCTAAAATCATGGTCTCCATCGTACCTTAAGTTTGTGTGTCAAAAGTGTGGATTTCGTAATGGAAAGCACGACGTCGAAGCTGCACTCAAGAGGTATGTACACATGTATTAGACAAGTTTCCGATGTTGATCCATCTTAGCTAAAGCCGATTTGAATAAATTTTCTTTAGCAAACCCTTAGTCCATAATATATTATACAATAAATATTTAGATATTCGGCGTAAATTGTAAAAATTATGGTTCTAAATAGACATATAATTGCATTTAGTTTAATTAAAAAAATAAACAAAGCGTTCATCACGTTATCTTATATGCGTCGTAAAACATTTATTTAATTAACTTAAAACGTTTATTGTATATATTGCTTATAAAGTGTATACGAGTTATTATGGCACATCTAGTGATGGTTTAACGTATATATTGCATTATTAATTGTATGTATACCGTCTCTGTGTCTATTCACTAAATAAAGAAAATATTCGTCACGCACTGCGATAATTTGAAATGAACGTCACACAGTCAGGTGTTATTAGAAATTGATTGATTATTAAGATGGTACTTTTTAAAAATTGTGATTTGTTTTACCTGTAGAGATGTATTAGCTAAAAAAACAGTATCTTTTTTACTTTCGCGTTCGGTATAAGCAACTAAACATAAATCAAATTTGTATTTTGTTACAAATCGTGTTCGGTATAAGCAATTAAACTTAAAGTATGTGTAATTTGATTCGCACCTATCGCCTAACTCAACGTTCAATGGCACGCGCACTTTATAAAATTATTGCAACTAATGCAAGCTAGAATTAATATGTGACTACTTGCAGTGTCATGCGAAAATGGATCTTATTTCTAAATATCCACCTACACACTTTATTAGCGCCGTCTTTAATTAGGCTATCTTTATTTAAAGAACAGATTACTGTGAACTTAATAAAAATGTGCAACGGTGATGTGGATCCATTCTCGCAAAGAGCTATCAATATACAAAGATTGGAAACATCCATTCAGACCATTCGAAAGTATCGGAAATTCAAGCGGCGGAACCGAGATCTATATCACGTGACATCAATCGAGCAGACGTCTTTTAAAGCCGAATTGTGTAAAATAATTGCCATCATCGTTATCGTTTTCACACCTGTCTTTATTGACTTTAAGGGTAGTATTATCGAATATTTTTGTATAACTTTGCTATTTGTGGATAGATTCGGTTAATTTTGGATTTAGTTAGTTTCATTTTCATATTGCTACAGGTGTAGACTAAACTCATATCACCATATTTAGTACACACTTGAATATCTCTTCTTGTAAGACGTATGTTAATGTTTATGTCTATTTATTTTTTACAAATAAAACTACGAAACCTCGCCAGACTTAATAGAGAAAAGGGTAGCTTCTGACCACACTGCGCGAATGCCGCTTGTCGCATTTTACCCGTGTTTGCATAAGTCGGCAAATATCTTGCTCTGCTTTTTGAACTAATTTATGTCAGTTGATCAATGCATATCATGTATACTATGTACTGCAATTAAAATTTATTCGATAAAAAACACTCGAAATTTATAAAAATGATATCGCAGTTAACGAGTACTTCTGGGTCAAAAGGCTGACGCCTCAAACATACGTTATATATTATATAAATTGAATATTCAACCTACGTGTAACGTTGATATGTGACGTCGATGTCACGTGAAATTTGCCGTAAATTATGTTTATCAACTACATTTAAACCAAATTTAAATGCGCTTAACACACATACTTACTGAGGTCTCTATGGCATTACGTTTCAATCGCGCTTTTTGGAATTCATGTATTTTAAGCTTAAATATAAAGTCCGTGATAATTAGTTAGTATAATATGTAAATTTCATTGACTTTTGCCAACAAAATAATGAGGTATGGAGAAAATCCACGAAATTCTGGGACACCCCTCGTATATATATATATATATATATATATATATATATATATATATATATATATATATATATATATATATATATATATATATAAAACATTGAGTGAAATAGCGCTACCAAAAAAATTCCATGCAATCCATGTACCGTTTGTGTTAGTTAACAACATCAATTGACGTATATATTTTATTAAGAATAAAAACATACATACATGTTTATATTTTCGGTAGCGCTAGTTCACTTACTATTTGATACTTCGGGAATCTGGAAAAATAAATCTCCATTTAGGTTATATTACATTACTTGAAAATAGTTCATATTTTCATTATATTCGGTAATAAAAGTTCGCGATGTGAAAAATGTGAACATCTCCCTTTAAAATATAACGACCTTTTGTGATCATGAGTACATCATTGTAGACTTCAATTAATCGCTGTATAAACTGGTTATTTCCCCTGATATGCAACCGATTTATTTTTTTATTATTATCATTTTCTTATTAGCCTCTAAACATGCACACACATCGTAATATCAAGGATTTCGTCGATTGTCATTATATTAATCTATGGGCATACATGCATAGAACATATGGTTAAAATGTTTAAACAATTAAACGCAGTTATCTACACTTTGATTAACTTTACCATAAGCATGTGCACTTTAAATTGCACTAGGCCAAGGACAATATTTAAAAAGATTTAAGCCAGATCGAGCACACTGAACAATGAACTGTTCGTATAAACAACTTTGGTGTAGTGTTTCAAGTTTTTTAATTGCGCAGTTTGCAGGGTTGTAAAGGAAGTCCTAGGTTGCAATTGGTAATCATATTCGTTTGCAACTGCCGCAATGAATGCATTCAACGACGTGGAAAACCATGTTTTAAAATACAGCTATTATGTTTTGGAAGACCTTTTCAATCGTTGAGTGTGTTTAAAAGCCAAGAAATATTTAAATATCTCTTCCGCTTTCAGCAGTCATGTGCAATAGGTGCGTATCTAAAATTCTTGTCAAGAGAGTCTACAGACAGTTGGTGCCCTGGAGATTGGAGACTCCCATCATATGCTGTCACTAAATGGAGCGCAGTAAATTTTGCGACCTACACATTTTCCAACGTACTTAAAATGTTTTTTTTTCATAAAAAAGTGATATTTATAATTATATGAATATCATAAGCAGTTAGTAGGTAGTTCTTTGAGGAGAGTGATGTTGACCAACATTGACGTTACGTTTTATTTATTTGTAACAATGAGGGGGTAATAATCAATAAATGGTGAGAAATTGGGTATTTCTTTTATAATAGTCTACAATGGTTGACAATATTCCCCGCTCTTTAAAATAACAATAGGTGCTTTTAAGGCAGTTTCTCGCATTTCCTTGTCAGTGTCATAAATAGCCATTTATTTTTACGACTTGTGTCATAGTGAATATACAGTATCATTATGATTTCTCAAACTCCAGTTTGCAAGACATGAAGTATGTCAATAAACTTTACTAAGTTATGAAAATATTAACATAAATGCAATATCAATAGATAGAGATTTTATAATTAATAGATTTGGTTTATTTTGAACTTATTTTGTTTCATTTTCATATTGGTTCATACGTCAAGAATGTGGGTTGCTATGGCAACAAATACTACAAAAAATAATGATCTGACAATGGTGGAGCCGGTAGGGGACATCATTGCTTGGCAATAGCTTGTTTAATGTATGATTCGGTAGAAATACAAACACTAAATAATGTCATTTATCAATAATGCAACTATTATACCATTGATGAAATTGGAAAAAGATTATATATTTTTGTTCATTATCCCATGTGAGAATTTTACCTATAACCTTTTGAAAAAAATAGTGTTTGGCTTTGTAAATGTGGCTCAGGAAAAGATACGAATCGCATCCATGTAGCCATTATGAGCTTTCGTAATGATTCCCTGAAAAGATATTTATATAACAGGTATCAAGTTCACAACCAGCAATACATATTATTTAACATGTTTTTTTTTACAAGCAACATCACAAATTGTCAACCCCAACTGTCATTCATTTCAGGCAAAGATATATAAATAAACAAACATGTTTATTATTGTTTCAAAGTCTCATAGTTTGTTGGCAATCCGGCATTCTGCCTTTGGCCAAGAACATGTATCCAAAAAAAATATGGCCAAGACAGGGAATCATACAATAATACAATTTAAACATGAGAAAATATGACAACCAAAACAAATAATATGTATGACTACAGTTATGTTTGTTAACATGCAATTACACAAAAGATAGACGATTTAAATTATCACATCTAATTTTGAACGCTTCAACCAAAGATTTTGAAATGCGAACATTTGTGCAAGATACCGTTAATATGTATTTGCTTATGGTATGCCATGATGATTATAGATCTTAGGATCTTCTCACCCACTCAGCGCATCCATTATTATCCATCAAATGACTAGTTTATTGTTATTGCGTGAAAAACTATCTCATATGGTTATGGTAAACACCCTTTTTATTGCAAAGGGACATGAATCTGCAATTGTATTAAGATTCTTACAGGGGTTCGGCGTTCATAAAGTCCTGACTGCTTACGCCGCTCTATGGTCTCGATTATTGACACTCCATTTCATTATAAAGCAGTAAAAATAAAAAATGTGTCGGCCTCCTGAAGGCGGAAAGTATCATCGCGCTACAGATCTGATCAAGTTGCAATTTCAGTGCGGAGTAAGCAGTTTTTTTAGTGCGGACGAAAACTTGCCTACGCAACGATAAGATCTAATTACATCGCCGCAAATGCAGTTAAATTGGCTTTCACGACACGCACAATTTTGAGTAAATTATTTATAGCGATGAGAAAGCAAAATTCCTTTGCTATTTAAAGTCGGGTTTCGTAGAACGAAAAATGAGAAGAGTGGCCTTTACCAGTTTTTAGGAAAATATGTATAACGATGAGAAAGCAAATTTGCTTTGTTATTTAAGTCGGTTTTCGTAGAACGAAACATGATGAGAGTCACGTTAACCTATTTTAAACGATACATTTGGAGCGAGCTGTACCTTAACACAGTAGTAAGTTTTATTTTGCGACATAAATTAGTAACAGAAATTCTGCTCGTGGAGTGGAAGTTTGAAGAGAAGTAAATTTGCACTGTCATTTGAAAGTTGAAAACACGCCCACAGTCATTGGATTGGTCATCAACATGACAGTTGTTATTTTAAAATGTCATTAAGTGTTGATTGTCAAACAGAAAGGCAGACGTACAGTACTCAAACATATAATGAGAATATATATATAAGACAGCTTAACAAGGCCCTCAATAAGACAGCTTTAACCCCCGCCGCGATTATTTTGACCTTCAAATGGTGAACTTGACCAGCGTGTATAACTCACGACGTGTGCACCAAAATATTAGAGGCAAGCAAGCAAGCTTTTGGAGGATATTTCAAATGAGACATAAAGTGGGCTTAAAGCTCATACTTTTAACATTCAATTATGACCTTGACATTGACCCGAATTCACTGATTCATGACTTTTGAACATCATCTCATCGATCTTACCATACTATAATATTTTCATGAATATATTCCAGGTAAAGGAGATATGAAGCGGACACAAATATAAAGGCCCCGATTTTCAATATTAAGTATAAACATTTCATTACAATCCGTCAACGGGTATATGATATCTGAAGAGGACACGAAAATGAAATGGACTTTCAAACATTTGACGTTTTGACACGTTTCATTGTCTGGTACGAAGACCTGTTGATAACGTTTAGATCAGCAATTGGGTAACCAATCCCTATTTGAACATTTAGTTCATCCATTGGTACTTTTCCTCTCCACCCTCCCCGATAAACATGTAGTTTACATTTCATTGTAAATATATGTATATACATTTTTGTGTTGCGATGACCCAGACTTTTCAGCAAATAAAGAGCGATCAAGTTTCATTCCGCGAACAGTTACAATTTATTCATCCGATACTGACGATTTCAAGAAGTGGACATTACGGTTAAATAATGACACAGCAAAACTGCATTGTTACCACAAATAGGACTTCGTGGAAGGAAAACTGAGACAGTTTCGTTTAACTAGTTTGACGACCGAATGAAACTTCATCTAGTTGTACTGGTAAAATTTCATGTTACCACGGAGTGTATCTTTTGTTAGGCAGTTCATTCCGATGAGGCAAAAATCGTAAAATAAAACTAGGTATGTCACATACACTCTTGTGTCAGCGACGCATATTTAGGCTAAGATTTATCCTCTAGTCAAGGTTAAGACTTTCCTCCAACAAAAACATCCTCGATGTTTATGCTCAACACTTAAAATTACACATGGGTTATTCTTTCACAAAAGTTGATCCGATTTCAATTCTTTCTTTACAAACACATACGCACGAAGGTAATTAAGCTGTCCAATTTTTTACGCCACCCTGTTAAAAAGGAGTTAATCACCAACAAGTTTGGGGACTGTGAATTCTACAGCGGCACACAGTCAAAAGGGCACAATTTTGGAATAAGAAAAGCATACATACACAAAACACATTTTCAAAAGTGGTCGCAGCCAAACTTTCGTCTTTTCTACGTTTATACACATGAATTCATTATTAATTGCCTGAAAAATACGTTAAAAGACACAACGTGAAAAGAAACATTAAATATATAATTACACAATATATTTTTATAAACTTCTTTTTGCTTCGTTGCAATTTTCGGGTCTGTATGCTATAAACCAAATTAACGTGTATGTAAGGCCTAAGTCGGTTACATACCTTTTCTGAAAATTGCACTTTTATTCGTCATACATGTAATACTATCACATGTTGTTGCTGTTGTTTTCCTCTAAAATACGTGGAAGGATGTAAAAAGTACAGTTTCAGTATGTTAATTGGTTTCGTGTCTAACCTGTTTCAGCTAACATTTCATTTCATCGAAAATTGCAGAAAGTAAAACCCAATAAAACGAAACGTAATTCAATTCCTAGAGAGCTAAGTAAGAAAATAATGTCATGGTTAAGCCGGTTATTAATAGATTATAGTAACCATTAACGGACACGTTATCATCAAAACAAAAATATCAAATTACGATAAGGTGGACTAGTTTGCAAACAATATAACGAAACATAATTTTAAATATTATGATTGTGTATACTTATGATAAAATGCATTTAATTGATAAAATGAGCATGTTAGAATCACTATATATATACGTACGTATATATATATTGTTCCTTGAAATTAAAAGAATAATAAACTGTTTTTAGGACAACCTCCATGGAATTGAGTCAACCAATTTTGGAAAATGCAACATCATCAACTATTTCGACTAAAATTCAATGTTTCGTTAAAGCAGCAGCTACTATTTTTTAAGCAATGCTTTATGTTGTAAGTTATATAATCGATTGTGATTTTCCAGCAAAATAATCGACCAATAGTTTCAAGTAAATTCTTGCCACTCTTTATACAAGCATTAACATTTACAAACATGTTTGCGAGTGAAGGTTTCTGTACATTTTTGATAAATAAATCATTTCTAAATATTATATTTCCCGATTTTGAAAACAATTGCATTTTTCAGAAGTATAATTGGCTTGATTTTAAAAACATCTAGATCTAATCAAGAGATTGAATGACAAGACTAAACTGAATACGAATATTTTTACAAGTGTGCTCAATTTATGCCGACCACGTGGTGAACACGTATTGTTATACGCAATCGCGGTAATTTTAGAATTTTAAATATTATACTATCTCATTTAATAAAGCTTTTGATGCAAAATGGAAGTATTCCACAGTCCACAGACGCCACCGAACGTGCGTAAATTATAAGTTAAAAAATAATATGAGAATGATTTATGACATACAGGTTTAAATAATACCACGTAAATAACCCAAATTTTCCTTCAAAAAGCAATCACGATAGTTTCCCTGCATTCCAACCATGCAATTTATCACGTTTTCTTGTAATAAAACTCAACAGCTTATTGTGGTATAAACGATTTAATGAAGTGTACTTGAGGACACCATCATGAAAAACATTATAGCAATGTCATCAAAATATATAGCGACCTATTATACGTGGAAAGCGTCCGTAACAAGGATAAAGACTGTTTTTCTATGAAAAAGTATAAGGCTCCCTGTAATTGAAACTTTACTTTCGTGTTCCCCGAACGACTGAAGTTTATTTCAATCTTGTAAAAATGTAATTTCTCTTCTTTTTTGCTATTTAAAGTGCGTCGCTGTAATTGTATACTCGGGCTACGATAGATAAATTGTGTTTCCCATTATTCAGTTTTATAACAAATTGACAATTATGTATATGGTGGCTATTTGGTGCGGTCAATTATATTCTTGATTATAGCTGAAATGGAAATTAATCATGATCTTGATCTTAATTTTAACTTGACAATTTTATTTGCAAAGAAGGAGAACAATTCACCAAATATGAAGATAGCATCATGTATTGTGTCATACTTTCTGACCGCCAACTTTTGTGGGAATTGGTCACTAAATTATCTATTATTCGGCTACATGTATTTTTATTTTATTTCTGATCAAAACATAACCTAACATTCCGTTGGCCAATGGACGATTGCATAGTTTGTGTCATATATTTATTAAGTATGTGTAAATCAGCATACAAAAGTGTGAGAAAGTTAACTTAGGACAACCATTTTGCATATTTATGAATCAATTAATACAGGCATGATATATTGATAGTCCAAACCAGCTTGACTATGCTCCACATTATACCATCCGTGTGAGCATTTTAGGCAAGTTACATGCATTAAAAAATTGCATGACGAATGATTAAGCTACAGTCAGGAAAAGGTGTATTATTTTCTAGTTTGACTCTTGAAGTAGTTATTTAAGCTAGGGGTCCGAGTCTAACACACGCGATGTCGTCTCTACATGTTGAATATAATAGTTATCAAAATGCGTTCTGAAGTATAAAATTACAAGCTCGTACGATGTAACGCACGCACTTATGCACAAAAGCACACACGCACAGAAACTCAACCACCTTAACAGCTGTATCGAAAGAAACTAGGTATATTCACAAAAACACACCTCTCATTATTTTATTATTTTACGATTTCCAATGACAGAATATTGTTACTTCATGCATGGGCAGGATGCATAAACACACAAAGTCTTTAACTTTTTGAGAGCTGTTTCAAACGTACGTAATAATTCACTAACTTCATCCGCCGTCATCTTGATAGAAATGCGCCAGGAACAAAACAAAATCACATGACGAAACGACGGGCGTTAATTGGTTAAATAATTAATGTGCAGAGACAACCAAACACCTACAAGTCTTAAACTATTTTTCAAAGTCTTAAACTGCGGTTCAAAGTCTTAAACTGGGGTTAAGACGCGCGGAATGCACATTAATTATTTAAAAGTGAACTATATAGTTAAGAGACTTTGAACCCGAGTTCAAAGTGCCGTTTGCACATTAAATCCTTAAACCCGAGTTCAAGAATTTGAACCGCAGTTCAAAGTGTGTCTAAAAATAGATACAAATCTCTTATCTACTTAATTCAGAGACAACCAATCAGCGGAGCTTAAACCACAATTAGCTATATATAGAAGGTAAATGCCGCGATTTAATTGGTCCTCTCTTAACTATAGAGTTAAGAGACTTTGAACTGCAGTTCAAAGTCTTGAACCCGGGTTTAAGGAATTTATGTGCAAACGGCACTTTGAACCCGGGTTCAAAGTCTCTTAACTATATAGTTAACTGTTAAACCGTGGTTTAAAGGGGCCTTTTCACAGATTTTGGCATTTTTTAACTTATTCATTAAATGCTTTATATCGATAAATGTAAACATTGGATCGTAAAAGCTCCAGTAAAAAATCAAGAATAAAATTAAAAAAAAGGAAAAGAACATTGCCCGGACCAGGTTTCGAACCAGTGACCCCTGGAGTCCTGCCAGAGTCCTGAAGTAAAAACGCTTTATCCTACTGAGCTATTCCGCCGTGTACACATACTGAATGTATTTTATACCTTATATAAGCAATCTTCGTAGTTTCACAAAATTTAACGACAAAAACAGAACTCTCCAAATTATTCAATCGTTTCGCGTTGCAACGCTTTATAATTTTTAGGTTTTAAAATCGTCAAAAGATGTATATAATGGCTATATTAGACCATGGTTAATGTTCAGTATTACTGTTTCCTCACAAATATCATAACTAAAACGAAAATTTGCGAATCTGAAACAACTTTTTTCAATTTTGTCAATTTACCAAAGCGTGAAAAGATCCCTTTAAAGCTAAAGACGGATAGAATAACATAAACACATTTTTGACATTCAATATTTGTGTGCTTTATTCATATTTTGGTTTAATACCAATACATTTTTACACTAATTTACAAAATCTCAATCTAAAGTTAGGAAGGATATGCACTACCTTAAGTTGAATAAATACAAAGCTATATACATATACAAGGTCAAGTTAGCAACATTTCACAGAAAATTATTGTCATAAAACAACAAATGAGTTTTTATTCAACTGCCTATTTTGGAAAAATTTCCTAAACAAAATTCTAAAAATAACTTAAACGTAACTACTTTTTAAAAATCCAGGTATGGTGAATAGTAAGAGTCACAATTCTTCTTCAAATGCTTAACAATTTTGTTATTTACCTCTCAACCAAATTGCAAATTTAAACCATCTAAAATTGAAATAGATTGCAGACGACATATAAAATTGTAAAGAATTATAAAGAAATTGGCAAACCGATTGATTTTATATTTCGATTACTTCTACCCATTTTGAAAGCGTGGCCCTCGCTGTGCTCCGTAGAAAAACGTGCAAAACAAATCGGTCGAAACCACGTGCAGTAGTGAGAAAACCGGGTATGTGTATACACATACCTGAGAAAACACAAACATATTTTGACAGTTGGTTCGCAACTAGTAAAACAACTATTAACATTAATCAGCAAGAGATCGCACTCAATAACAGAAATGACCACGTAGAGATATCATCACTTACCCTATTTCAAATATTTTCCAGCTGAAAATTGTCCCCCACACGTCTTTTTTAGTTTATTTGTATTGTTTTTTATGGAGCCGAAGTGCATCTCACAGAATATCCATCTAACTTCCGTTGTTTTCACTTTCGTTATTAAAAACTTTGTTTAAAAGAATTATTTCTCCTTTTAGATTGTTAAAGCGATGTGTTATTATATATTATCAATAGAATAGTATACCGTGATGAATTTAACGGAGTTACGTATCGATCTTTCTGTCAGTCTGTAAGCGTACTATTTTATGCGCAATAATATTAGACATGTGATTCGACAACAATTGTAAACATTGGTGAAGTGCTTCTTACATAGTTATTGTTTTGAGTGTTTATGAGGTCTGATCATGCAGTTTGCAAACATCAACGAAAGATTACAATCCAATGCATTTGTCATCGTCAACCGTTTGGAATGTCAATTAGGCGATGAGTGAGTTTTCAGCATGTTTCTTTCTATTTTATTAATTTAAAAATGGCTGCCCCCATGGTGATGAAATGTAATGTGTTCGAGTTTTGATACTTTTAGATATGTAAACTTTTTTTACAATTTAAGCGTAACTTGCACTCGTCAATGTCGATATTATTCACTAGATAAATTTTCCGCCGAAATACGTGGAATAAACATGATTCAGATTTTTGAAAATAATGTATATTTTAGTGTTAAAATCGGTTTGTATTTTGATTGATTTTGTGGATGGTATGATACGTTGATGTACAAAATTGGTAGCAGTTTGAATGAAAAACATCCTTTAAAGCATATATGTATACATTTTTAATGTGGCACTCTTCCTTTAGTCAAATTTTAGTTCAATGCTAGGGGTCCCACATTTTTCAAAATGAAGCCTCTACATGTACCTTAACCTAAAAACAGATGATCAGAAGCACTCAAATAGTGTTTAACGTTTTTCAAATGCTTTTCTCAACTGTTTGTCTTTAATTAATAAATAAATAATTAATTACTACTATACAATGATATGCACACTATAAATTTGATCCCTACGGATCATCTATGGATTTGCTTTCGCATAGGTGGTCGCATATGGGTTTATTCATTCATAAGTGTGCATGCAAATACTTGTTTCCTTATAATAATGTACTTGTTTATTTTCTCAATTCAATGTGTTGTTAACATAATTTCAATTCTGTTTTATGTAAATGAAACACTGATATATTTACATTTCCCCATAGATCACCTATGTAAATAAATAAGTGATCCTCTTTGGGGAAAATTAACTACTAAATGAATACTTATAGCCATATTGTAAAAACTGTCATGACTATATACATGTACATGTATACCTGACTTAGCATAGCAAAAAGAATATCGTATACAATTGTGATTGCAATTGTTAAATAATCTTGACAAATGCATGGGATTCCTAAAAAAAAAATTGTCTCATGTGTGGATTTCATGAATAATTTCGAGATGCTCTTAATTAGCAGATCTGTAATGTAAAAAGGGTTGCATACAATAAAAAGCTGCTGTTTTTTATCTATCTATGAACTAAGAGATGCCTTGTAAACATACTTTTTTAAATCATAACTTTAAGGTACCTTGATATTAGGTGTTATAGTAAAAATACATAACAATATACTAGCTGAGATACAATGCCATAGACACATAGTGTAGTTAGTTAGTTCTTTTTTAATGAGGTAACTAAAAACTTTTACAGATATGGAAAATTATTGTTTGTGTGTTTGATTTTTTCCCTCAATCTCTGGGTTGTAAATACTGAGAGGTTAAATAAATCTTACACCGGCTTTGTGTTCTCAAACTCTACCCAGATATTGTGCTATGCTCTTTGCATACTAAGTGACATACTTATTTACAACCTATTGATAGCATACAGGAGTATCATTCATAAGCTTATTGGCTTGTGCTTTTTATTCACATGTTATGTTGTATAGTTATATACATGAGTATCAATTATAAGCTCATTTGCTTGTTTTTTTGTTCACATGTTATGTTGTATGATTATATACATGTGTATTATTCATAACCTCATAGGCTTGTGCTTTTACAAATGGTATGTTGTACAGTTATATACATGAGTATTATTTATAAGCTCATTGACTAGTGTTTTTTTGTTCACATATTATGTTGTATAGTTATATACATGAGTATCATTCATAAGCTCATTGGCTTGTGTTTTTTGTGTGCACAATTTGTGTTGTATAATTATATACATGAGTATTATTCATAAGCACATTGGCTTGTGTTTTTTTCACATGTTGCTTTTTATAGATGCTCATATGTTTTATTTTATTCTTTTGTTTTCTATGTCTCTACTAGGGACAAGTCTTTTATTGTGTTTTCTTCTCACTTTTGTGATTATCTCTTTTTACTTCTTCAAGTCTATGGAATATTCATCATTTTGTATTCCTAATTTTTTGTTTTCTATTTTTGTTTGTATGTATGGACATCTTATGTCCTATAAGAGAAACTAACTGGACATATTTTAAAATAGAAACTTACTGGACAAGCACATAAAAATTACGATTCACATCACCCTCCGCCTACTTAAATGATTAAATTATGTACTTTAAATGTTAAAGGATTAAACTATAAAGACAAACGAATAAAAATCATCAAATGGTTAAACGAAAAAAAAAAAATAGTATATGCCTTTTACAAGAATGTCATTTGACACCTACTTAAGCACAAACCTTAACAGATGAATGGGACGGAGAAATCTATCTCAGTGAAGAACATACTAATAAACAAGGCATTGCCTTTCTGATAAAAAATAATATACTAATAATGTTTACTAAAACGCTATCTTGGAAGAGTTTCTTTGTTCCAAGACCAAAAGTTTATTCGAAAGTGCTATATAGAATATGTTTTAGTTGATTCTATATAGCAAACGGTGTCACGCCTTATCCGTCATGTTAAGGGATAAACCACAATACAATGTTATGACTTGGTTTCCTGTAGACCAGTTGACGAGTGACGTCACGCGCACCTGCAAATATTAGACTCCGCCCACTGGTTGGCAAACAGAGGTGAAATTCATATAAGCGCATCTAGAGAAGGTTGAAATAATCGTCGTTTTTATTGATACTCATGCACTATATCAAATATAATTTTACTAACTATGTCTGAATAAAACATAAGCGTGCAAGGAAATGCATTTTTGGAACGATTATATTGTTGTTATTATTAGTTTTTCACTATAAACGAACTCGGGAGTGGAACACAATATACGAGCTCGGTATATGCAAAGACCTATAGATGTTATCTATAGGTCTTTGGTATATGTGGTTACCATAAAAATCTCTTTTTGGCACATCTTCGAGACCATTTTTAAGATTTAACATTCTCAGATATTGAATTTTTTTCAGAATAAATCAAATTTAATGAACACAAATAAGAATGTAATCAAAAAGCAAATAGATCGACTTTATGTATGCAACATATCGTAACTTATTCGAACATTTATGCCTGTAAAAACTTACCTTGTTACACATTAAATGAACTTTCCTGATAAATGTAATTGTTTTTATTTAATTATTCACATCAATTTTGACACTTTTTGTTTCAGCCTTTTTAACCCGGTGTTTTATTGCACCTTTGTTTATCATAAACCGATTATCTCGTTATGATCGGATACTGTCCAAACAATTACAAAGAACATATGGTGTCACAAATCCAGGGACTTATTTGGGTCCCTGCATAAGCCACATGTGGCATACAAGTGTCTGGTCATTAAACATTATTTATGATACCTCCATGTCATCTCTTTGCATATTGAGCGATCATCTAAGCAAAATTGTAAAGCCAAAATACGAAACAGTTGCTTTAATAAAATATGTTAACATATTTAAAAAAAATGAAGATATTTGTCCGAAATGGATAAGCAGTAACTAGTGTATATATTAGCCAGTTTAATCATAATAATACAGTGTTTAATAATTATAAATTAAAAATATTGTACAATTTCACTGCTACCTAATTAACGTATTTAACGAGTACCGGCAAATGTAAACTCGGCTATTACGTGTTATGATTGTACGTTACTGTAGTGTACGAAACGACATCATGAAAACAAGCAAACAACAAAAGGGTAAAAAATACTTGCGTAAATTAAATTAATATATAGATTTATTTATCATAAAATGCTAGATTGTTATCACTCCTTATCGCCAGTAAAGAGAGCGCACGCAAAGACAGTTCAATTTGCATAATATGCAGTTTTTGTTTTTCATATGTATGCTAAAATTTATGATAATGTTATTCGATGGAAACAAAACGGTAGTTCATTCAATGGAAAATTAAATAACTACAATATTTACAAATTGTGATGTATTTCGCTTTTAGGGCATCGTTTTATAATTGATTAAATGCAACTCTTACACTATCGATCGCTTATGAACAATAACACTATCTACACCACTTATAATTATAATCAAATTAATGTATGTGTTATTATCTTTGAAATATAATTTATCAAAATCTTACTATCACAAAGAATACGAAAAAATAGTTTAAGTTTTGTTTTGTGGGATTGCCAGTTTTTAGTCTTCCGACCACGTTTAATCTGTCGGTAATAACTAATTCGTGTTTTTATACAGAGGAAATTATATTTATGAATATACATTTATTTGTACTAAATGTTATTTTTTTGCAATATTATTTAAGAGTTGTAGTGTATATTTCGGATTTTTGTATCGTTTTATTGACTAAACAAAAGACATGTATACATGTTTTACGTTACTGTAACCAGTTTTTTGCCAACCAGTCAGTGCGCATGCGCGGAAAATCCCGAATATAAACAATTACATTCAACTGGTCTATTTTGTTTTACACGGTGCTGTCTTATGACGGCATTATCTTTACTAGTTGGACAAGTACAGTTTACCAGATAGAACCACGATAAGCATGCTTTAGGAATGAAGGCTATGTTACCGGGGAGCTATTTGCCTCTTCCAGCACAGTCTTGTTAGTCTAAGGAGAGAAAAGGAATGATAATCAAGTCAGTGCGACCAAAGAGGTATCCATAAGTTATTTTAAACGCGTCATGACATCGCTAATATATGTTGGTCAAAATGTGACCCCATCTTAGCAAGTTTGTCCGCGTGACCCATTACTTATCATTTTCGGATCGGAGCGATAAAACACTTCATTCATCATGAATTTCTTCAGGAGAATGTTTTGGCTAGTCATATTTGTCGATGTGTTATTGTGCGACAGCCATGAGTCTGTCTTGAACAACCAGAAATACATGTATTTTGAAAAAATAATGCTCCGTGGCCCCTGTTTATCGGCAATATTTTCTGTAACCCAGACACGCGGTTTCATTTTCTGAGCAAGATGGGCATTTATCAGTAACATAAGGTGTCGCCGATCATGTGTTTTTCATATGGCACGGCTCTTATACATAGCAATCTGTATTTTATTAAGTATTATATAATAAAATACCAAGAAAACTCACCTGAAGCGACGGGCGGCGCCATTTTCCAGAACCCCTTTTTAGCAAAATTGTCACGTGGGATACCTACCCTGTCCATACGTGTTTGCTAATCCATCTCCGTTAAAGAATCAGTGGCTTTTTACAATTGCTTTGAATGGAGGGAGATAAACAGCACGATTAACTTCTTGGCATAAAACAGTTCCTTTTCTAGCTACAGGCTACCATGCTCCATCCCGATACTTGTCGGTCTTGGATGACTGACAAAAATGCTCATATATCTTAGGTTAATAATATTATTTTATCTTTCTAAATTAAACAGCTCATAACTTCTTTAAAATGCAGCATATCAAAGCAACATCGCACCAATTGCCCTTTCATTATACACATTTTCTTTATACAAACAATAACAATCTATTTCAAATAAGATACAGAAATGTGTTCTTATCTTTTGACATGTTTTGCAGTTCCCCCTTAGCAGCCTCTAACAATTGTTAACAAAATTAGAATCGCTTGGTTAGTTAGATAGATAGATAGATTATTTATTTCCTCCATTCATGGAGAGCATAACACATTCACAACAAGCATTTACATCATTAATATAAACAATATATAATTATATATGTATATTAATACATGTACATGTATGCAATATGCAAACAACAATAGAGAGACGATTGACCTGCGATGTACTTTACCGTGCACCGGAAGTAAACCCCAGCATCGAGAAATGCTTGGGGTGGGATAGCAACTAAGTTGTGTATTATATAAGTTCGTGAATAGAACACAAGCATAAATAGGTAAAGGGTATATAACGTATATTATGTTATTTAAATGCTTACTATATATACGTTTATTAAACGCCATACCCATAGATTGTGTGTTTTCTACTACGAAAGCGAAATTAGAAAACATATAATCTAGTTTAAGTACATGTAATATAAGCATGTTTTATGTTAAAGGTATATCATGTATATTTAGTTATTTAAATGCTTGTCACGTAATCGTTCATAGTTCATAGACGACACATAGTTACTAACAATGTTCATTACTCTTAAATTACCGGTATGTAGCCTATCATTCGATATCTCGTCATGCGCGAATTGCCAAGATGACGAGTTTTGCATTAACTCCCATTTTCTCGTGCCGCGCATGGGACAAGTCGGTTCGTCTCTATTTATGTTAATTTCTCTGCATAATACAGAATAAAATATTCAACAACACCATGTATCAGTTTCTAGTCCAATTTAATGTCTAACATACTTAATATTTTCGGTTATACAAATACAGTCTGATAGCTACATGATCGTATCTTTCTCGATCCGTACACCTCCAAGTCTAAACGCTAACTGTCTTGTTTCCCTCTAACATCTGGCCCGTGAAACTCAGTTATGAATCCCATTGGTCAGTGTTCTATGTGTCTTTATTTCTAATTGGCTGAATTACAATCTGGAGAAGTCACTATTCAAGTATACACACGTTAATGAGCGTTGTGGTACAAATAATAAATAATGCAAATACAGCCTAAGGCATGTGTCAACAGTATTGTAACCCCTTTGTTGTTAAACACACACCAGATCCAAATATTTAATCTTTTGTCAATATTTCGTACATAAAGAAAACCCAAATATTTCACCCAATTTCTCATCATTATTTGACATGCTTTATATATACGTTTGTTAAACGCCATACCTATAGATTGTGTGTTTTCTACTACGAAAGCGAAATTTTAAAACATATAATCTAGTTTAAGTACTTGTAGTAGGCGTACAACAAATGGATATGCCCCTGACTGATGAGGGCAGTACACAGTTCAAGATAGACGCGCGCGTTCCCACACAAGATGTGTAACAAACGATTGCGGCATAACCGCTGTACACCTCAGGGTAATCGTAACACTTCGTCCATCTCCGAATTCTCCGTAAAGAGTAGACTCGTACCTAACTACCAGCCATCTTGGCTTTGATACACCCAACGCGTGATCCGCCTGCGTTATAAGGCGATATACTACGCATAAAAATAGTGATGCAATACATAGAGGGTAAACGCATTATTACCATTCCAAATCATTTTCTTATTATTTTTTTATGCAAAAACGAGCAATTGAATTATATATAATTACATAATAAATGATAAGTTGACTTTTACGGCAAACGGTATATTGCATGGTATTGTTTACATTTCAGAGTTAAAATGGATTTCAAGTCTGATCTAGAATATGCGACGAGCAAGCTGAAGATAGAGTTAAGTTTAAGCGACTACCAATTGAAAGCCCTGAAGAGTCTTTATGATTTGAAAGATACGATCGCAGTTCTTCTTACTGGCTCAGGAAAAAGCATTATTTTTCAGGTAGTAAGATGTTTTCGCGATCTTTACCACGATGGTTATATTGTGTTGAATGACAATAAGCAATTTGCTAATTCCACACCTAGCGACAATTCATAAATATATCTGACTGTTTATTATTCATAGATTTCTGAGTAACTATGGACACATTTCTTGTTTAAAGAATGAAAAAAGTTGAATTTTCTGATTGCATTTTCCAGTTAATTCAAAAACCGTGTTATAAAATAAATTAAATATGGATTGCTGGAATTACGACAGAACAACATCATATTTGTACTGTGTCTTGTTTTTACAGGGGTTCAGATTTCTGTAAAGCGTTCAACAGACTTGGAGACCTGACATGTTTGTTTCCCAAAATACCTCACTTGGCACTTACAGCGACAGCAACACCAAATGCTATAGAAAACCTTATTGAAAGCCTCCAATTCAAGAACACGGCAAAAGTATTAGCCAACCGTGACTGCGCTAATATTTTTTGGGGAAAAATAAGAAAGAATGCCAAATATTCACAAATTTGAAAAGTATGATATGATAATGCATGAAGAGCTGCCTGAATTAAAAGAGCAACATATTGAGTTTATAGTCACCATAAATTACGTACTGTGATAATTTGGAATCTCTAGGCTATTGCTTTTAACTACTTTGCTATGAACTAGGAAAACATGCATATTGTCCTGAATCCAGTACACAACCAGAAGATTGAATTGTAGCACATTTTCTCAAAAACTACAAGGACAGAATGAAAGCTCACATTATTTATGAGCTTAGAAAGAAAAATCCAAAAGTTTGTTTAGTGCTTGAAACAGTTGCCTTAGTTATGGGTCTAAACGCGCCTTCGATTGCAAGAGTTATTCATATGCAACCACCTACAACACTTGAAAAGTACATGCAAGAAATCTGTAGAGCAGGTTGCAACGGTAAACCTGCAAGTGCCTTGACTGTGTTATTATAACAACGGTGACATTTTGAAAAACAGGAAAGGAATGGACATTGAAATGTTCTCATACATTCAAAACAATTCCACATGCTTGCGCTTACATTTGGTTAATCATTTTGGCTACAGTAACAGCAGTGTCTTGTTTTCAGGGAACCAAAATAGTTGTAGTAATAATATGGCTGGTTAAATGACTGAGAGATGCCAATTAGAACCATTTTCACTTTGAACCATGAAAGAATTTATTCACAACTATGTTTAAAGTACTTGTTTGTTTTTATTCACTATTACATACATTATATAAACATGCAATTTAAAGTATATAATAAGAACAGGGACTATACAAACAGGTATATATAGGTCCCTGCTAGAATTAGGCAACATCTTTCAATCAAGTACATGCTTTATCCTTAAACATGACACAGTTGCTTGACCTTTCACATTTGATCAATCCAAAATTAATTAACTTGAAATTGAATAAGAAATACCAGATGTTTCCTGGTCACAAAACATGAATAAGAAATACCAGATGTTTCCTGGTCGTTTTGTGAAAATAGTCTAAAAAAGATGTATTTTAATGCGAAAGACAATGCCGTTTTAAGTGGAGTATTTAAAAACTATAAAAAAAAATTGACGGATTTCACATTTTAATGTGGTTTTTTTGCAATCAGGTCAATATCAAGGTGTTTATAGTGTATTCTTAATGTTTATGTTGGGTACTAATCAGTTCTGATTATGATGACTTCCTTAATGCATACATACATGTATGTGTTACACTATGTGTAGTCCAACTAATTTAGGTAAAAAGTGGACAATGTTATTCCATTTTGCATCTATCAATATCGCTACTTCTTTATCCATTGCAAGAAAATAAATGCCTGGTAAAAACATGACATTTATATTTAATATCTTTGCAATTTTATATTGCATATTATATAAGAAATGCTATTATCACACTATATGTATATTGAAAATCGTTACAATAACAATAAACAGCTCTATGCAACTGGATTTGCTTGTTTTACTCATAAATGTAGCACTATATTTTGACATTTTTCTGATAATATTTTTTACTATATACTGGTATGTGCTTCTAGAATGATTAAATATAATATAAAAATTAACATCTCTTAAAGTAGAACAGTTTTATAGTGCTTTCTTTCTGTATTATTTAAGTTTTAATTCCCATACTTTTTGGGCTTAAATGAACATAACCATCAAAGCGCAATGTATGTCTATATTGTTCCAATAAATCAATAAATGCAAACGGTAAATATAAATGTTACTTATTCACAATTATCACAGAAATCATTACTAACAAAAATATATACCGGCAATTGTGTGTAAGATTAAATACAGGACTTACATCATCAAGAAAATCATAAATGTTGAAATGATATTCACTTTGTGTTAAAAACTTCAATGATTAAAATTTCCAGTATCCGAGATCATACTTAGAGTAAAATGTTTCAACAGTACATAAAAAAATCAGTTTTTTTACAAAGGAACACATTTTAATGTTTATCCCATAAACGTAATTAATACCTTTAAATTTTGTGAGTACCTGGGCTGGTTTTCTAGAATCTTCTAACATAAATCTAAAACTAAATTTGACTTAGATGGACATTTTATATCAATTTACTGTGCCAAATTCAACAATTTATGCTCTCAAAATGAAAAATTTACTTCACCGCATAGAATATTATTTACAGTTGCACAAACAATGCCAGAATCATGTACATTGATATGAAAAGAATTGGTGATTTTCTTAGACAAAACTGTTAATTACATTTTCAGAATGTATTATCGTAATATTCATTCGTTTTTTAGTACCAAAGCGCGCGTTTCTCTTACTTTATTATTTATAGTAATTGCATATTTTATCATTTTGACTGCATTTATAAACTGTATCATTTTTTGAGTATTTACAAAATCAAATTTAACAATAGTTTTGATGTAAAATCAGTTTTTATATGCAAGTGTCTATTTCACTTTCAAATTATAACAGCATATTATACATTATTGAAAAGATTATTCCAAGCTTGATGTCATATCTCAACTTGCATTGTGTATTAAATTGAACATTGTATTGAACTGTATGGGAAGCTATATTGATTAAGTAATGTATCTATCTATCTATATATACTTACTAACTCCCCTTTCGGGTATTATCGACAGGTGTGTTGTATTATATAAAATACATTATTTCTACCACAAGTATACCATATAAGGCCTATTGCTACTAATTAGGTACTGTATAAATTTTATTCACTATTATTTATATTAAATTCAAGTTTTTAAGGCTTCATCTCCATTTGTTAGATACTGATGGGAAGCAAACAGCATAAAACTAGAACAGACTGTGAGTTACGCGCAAGCTGTTCTGGTTTTATGTTGTTTTCACAAAGCAATTTCCACTTTTGCTCTGAGTGGGAAAAGGTTAACATACTGATTTCCTAGTAAAGTGTAATTGTGATGATAAAAAATACACTAGAAGATTATTAATGCTGAAAAATGCTGAAAAAATACATTATTTCTGTTAAAAGTGTGTCTTGTCTCAATTTTTAAGTGTATTGAACGCACACAAAATGCAGAACAATACAACGCAATTACTGTTGCATGAAATGTGCATTAAATGCACTTTTTCTTTTAATTATATGCCTAAGTGAATTAAAATCATCTTTAAATAACCTTTTATTCCCACGGATCGAATGATCGGGGGGCATATTGTTTTTGGCCTGTCTGTCTGTTGTGTGTGTCTGTCGAAAACCTTAACCTTGGTCATAAATTTTGCAATATTGAAGATAGCAACTTGATATTTCCTTATGCAATAAAAAGCCGGTTGGATCTAGAGTGACCTCAGGGCATACTTATTCACGAGTGATCTCCCTTGTTTATATCGAGAGTTTGAATGTTACAGTGGTATAGTAAATAATCGTTTCATGTAGGGATGTACCATCTAAAAATATCATAATTCACTTGAAGGCATGTTTTACACTTTGAACTGTTGTTCGGGTTATATCGTTTGGAGATAGTGGTTAGGTATGAATAGGTGTTTACTACTGAATCCCTGAAATATGATAAACTAAGATACTATAGTTTAGCATTGCACTGAAAAAGATTACATTCCACTAAGAAACGGCCGGAAAAAAGGTGCAAAAACAGTCGATTTTGATTTGTGTCGAGTTCTTTCTTGGTTTGAAAATGATATATCTTTTTTTTGCATAAATCGATTCCGCTTAGAATGCGGCGACCACATGGCATGCACTACACTACATTTAAACAAGTGCTGCTAGCGTGACTATAAACAAGTCTAGTACAGCCATGACTGACTGCCAATGATCTAGCAATTCAACTTTGAAATTGTTATTTCCGAAGCGAAAGTTGAACCTTTCTTTCTTCCACAAAATGATATGCTGGCGTAATAACAAACTTAATCATCCAACAATCTTTCTGAAGTCCCATTATCATATATAGAAACTGGCAGCGGAAAACAAATGTTTCCTATGCTGAACATGATTTTTCAATCTTCTCTTTACCAATATTTATTTCTGGCCTTGTTCGTTATCATTATATTCGTCAGTAGTTATTTCCTGACTGCAAGCAACGTAACCAGTCAGGCCACAACATATTGAAGATTTGTTCTACGGATTTTAGCCCCCCATAAATGGAGCGAGCAAGCGAGTTAAAAATTAATTAATTGTTATTCATTGTTTTTAATCACAGGCGAGCGAAAAGCGAAAACTAAAAAATACATATATTGTCTATGTAAATTGATATATTTGCCAAAGAAGTGCAAGATATCTGCAAAAAACAGTTCAATATCATTTAGCAGTCATAACTGAGTTTTAGCTTTTATCCAATGTTTGTAAAAATAAATAAAAAATCTACAATTGCTGTTCTTCTTACTCACACCAGGTAGTGACTAGTTAAATTTAACATGATACACTGTAGTTTACATAGAGATTTGGGTTTACGTTGCAAAAAATGAAAAGGAACATTATTTATCAAATGAAAGTCATGTGCTGATTTATATATCGTGCATTTGCGCCATCTCTTGTCCTTAGTGCCACCGCATTGGTAAAATGCAAAACTATCGATTACATCCGCAAGAAGCCTATGTGTTTGTGCATGTAGCAACTAGTATATGTTGAGCGCAATCGTTTGCTGGCATTAGCGTATCAATCTGGTGAACATTGTCTCTTCACACAGGCAAAAAGCATCAATTTGCTTTCAAAAACTCCACATGGCATACAGGTCCCAACGTTTCCAAATTGATTGTGATTGTATGTTTCTTAACAATTGTGGATGAATTCATTTTCGCTTAATCGCACATTGTCCGATTTTAAAAATAATGCGAACTATGTTAAAAATTTATAAAATATATGCACCCTGCAGAATTATCCTTGAAAGTTCAAAACATCCGGTCCTTAGCGCCACCTCGGAAGTAGCATCGTCTCATTTATTTATGCATCGCCAAAAAGAGGTGGCTCCGTACGTGATGAACGGCCGTGCCTAAGTGTATATGTTTCGCAAAATATTGACCGATCTTCGAAAACATTAAATATTGTGATCTTATTTTGCAATAGTTTACTGTTAAGAGCACATATATCAGGCCATAGTGATACTATTTTGAAATGAACCAATCCATTCCGAGAGGAATTTCGGTATATGGCGACATCATAATTATCAGTACTCACGTTATTATGGTACACTTTCTCAACTATCAGTTTATCACTCGATATAAGGAATAGTTTTAACTGAGTGGATTAACAAAGATATACACGAAAACACGCAAAAAGCCTTAACTTGAACGTTTATTGGTTCATTACGTATATGTGTGCACCGTCATAAATTAAAGTAGCTTTACTTTGATTAATAACATGTATCATTTAATTATTTCGCCAAAATATACATACTATACTGATACTTACGTTGTAAGTTGTGTTTCTGAACTTTGTTTCTTTGATTCTTCATTGGTTTCACTTGTCGACTTCATATCTATGTGTCCGTTTGCTTTTTCATTGGATACGCACGCGTATCAATGAAAGCCTGTAATCATATGACGGAAACTATATCATCCACATTTCTCTATAAACTGAAGTTTTAAAAATGCCGAGAAAAGATAACTCCCTAATGTTATCAAATTATAATACTGTGCAAAATATTTATGGGACTACACTGCAAATGTTCACACTGTATTTCCAAAACGCTTGGTCATAGATGAATTAAAACATCATCCGTGACATATAATTTTTAGAGCATTTTAAAATCTCGGTTTGCAGAAGTGTTTCTGATTCTACACTATTTTCACTCATCAACTCCATATCTTTTTGTCCGTTTGTTTTTCATTGGATGCGCACGCGTATTAATGAAAGCCTTTAATCATATAACTGAATCTCGCTCCGCCACATTTCTCTTCAAACTGAAGTTTATTTTACAAGCGCCGTGTAAATATAACTCCTTACGCTATCATCTTTCGAGCGTTTGGCCGTATTGAGTAAAATTGAGTTTGTAAGTATCCAAGGCCGCAGCTGGCTGGTTGGCTGACGTACGGTGGATATATATAGTTGGCTATATATATATATATATATATATATATATATATATATATATATATATATATATATATATATATATATAAATATATATATCCAGGCATTCACATAAATATTAACCATATGTGTACAATAATTACAATAATATTATAGCCGTGGTTTATATTTGTATTTATTATTCAATCGTGGCTTAATTTCATCAAATATTAGTTACATTTACACTTGTTTGTGTAGTTCTTCAATTATTTATACTTAGCATTTATGGGACTTGTTAATAGTTTGCTAGAATGAATAATTAAACTAAGCGACATTCAAGATAGGGCTGGAAGGCTGGTATCCAAATATTACGAAGCGATGAGACCATAGTTAGTGCATAATACGTCGATATAGTAAGTAAAACGAAAAGAAATACTTTAAAGCAATACTAATATATTTGTATTCCTGGTATTATCGTGAACTTATCGTCTCAGAATATTCAGAACATAACACGATGCTGCTTGCAGATAATAACATAAGTACATAAGTTCGTTCGCTAACTGAATTACCAATGTCAATAGCATCTAATTATGTTTCAATATGACTTGAATATATTTACATTCAGCCACTGATGATTTTATGCCGTGAAAAACCAGCTGCGCTCATTCCGTTGATGGAATATACAGACTTATTGCCGAAACGCGTATATAAAATGACCTGTATAATTAGTATATGTATGGTGCTTTAATAATGTATTTCAAACAATAATTGCAGGGACATGTAAAATGAAAGTGATTACTCATACAAAAAACTATATGCATGAATTTTAGAGTGGTATCTGACAGTACTGGTGTTACTTAAGTTAAACTTATCATAAATATCTTTTTACGTATGTATATACCTCCTTATTATTTCAACAGTGTTGTATGATATTTTAAACTACGAATTACCCATGTACCAATGATCTAGTATACAATCGAAATGTTTTAATTGGTAAGATAACTTGTTATGACTTATATTTTATAAAAACACTTTCCTATATTGCATCCATTAACAGTATTATGAAAATACGTTAGAACACTCCGTTTAAAATTTAGATATATACATATTGACGGGCAGCCGACGGATTGGTGTATCCTAACCTGAAGATAGCGTTTTAATTAGTCGTTTCCGTCTTAATGTGTCTGACATTATCTTCTTTAGAACATATCACGTAGAATTATATTAATAAGCAATTAATGGATGAAGTACAATAGGACAAAAAACGTTAAGGTTACACAATGAGCTAAGTCGCAAACAAACTAGATATTTGCAGAAAAAAACTAACAGTTGTAGAGACAACCAACATGATATTTCGACCGGAACTCATATTACGCAAGGAATCTCAGTGACATACTGATGGTCGAAAGGTCGGCAATCAGTACTTCGATTGATTGTAAACCAACATGAACCATATACAATTAGCGACTAAAGGTATACTTTGTTGGCGCCCAATTGGCGATTGCTTTGCGGCTATTTATCTAAATTAAGATCATTTACATAAGTAGAGGGTATCGATATTGGGTCATTGTTCTAGAAGTATTCTCCTATGTAATATATTAGAAGAACTAAGTTATGCTAGCAGTTATAAAATGACAAAGCATGTTCATATAGAAGGTATCGGATGCGGACCATGGTGGCAAAATTAACGGACTTTAAAAAGAATGATCAAACGAATATTTACGCAATAGATTAGCGTTCGATTACCGAAATTTCCTGTCGTCTTAAGCATTTTAATCTGTGACACCAACATTAATACATGCCTCTTAAAAAGAAACACAAAACAATGATAAAATAGCATTTCTTATTTCCTGATCAAACAAATGTTGCTGTTTGCCCGTGCAGTCGTTTTATCCAATTAAAAGTAAACTAAACTTCGATTGATCGTTGACTGAATATAGACGACCGACGAATTCAATTCTACGACTTGTTTAGTATGTATATATACTTTGATACAAAATTGTTCTGCAAACCACTTTTCGATAAAGTTGCCGACCCGTCATTTCGGACCCTCAATTACATTTTTAGCCAACCATATAATTCTTGCAACTGTATTTGTCATCACAATAATACTTTCTGTCTGTTTAATTAAGTTGGTAGGATAACGATTATTACAGATATATCTAGCAATTTGCATATTTTATTAGCTCCCGTTGTGACATGTTGATCAAAATTGTGAAACATGAATACACTCACCATACGCAAAGGTAAAATGATACGTACAATCTGCAGGTGGTACGCAAAACAAGAATATATGTACACACTACTTTACGACGTAGCTATTGTATTATATCCATATGACATTTCGCTTACCATCAAAGTCTCTATAAAAGTTACATAAATAAGTGTACGAATATTATATGGTACGCTATGAAAAAAGAGAAAGAATAAAGCTAACATGTTTAAGAGAAACTAAGCTCCCATCGAAATTTATTTACGCTTTAGCATAACTTAGCATAGAGGTTCAGCGAGTCTATGTTATTCACGTTCAAATGATTCTTTAGTATCATGGTATTCACAGTCGAGCAAGTATTATTGTTCATGTTATTGACTTTCAAGAAAGTCTGTTATGCTTAAGGTCTTCAGAGTCTAAAATATCATTGTTTCTATATTGAAGCAAGTACAGATATTTACGCTAGTTGTTATTTAAAACGTCTGTAATGCCCATTGCATTCACGCTAAATAAGAAGTCTATATTTTCATAAGATGTAGTTCAAACTTTGATAGATTTAAATGGCATTGTCTTTCAAACAAGTTTATAATATTCATGGTATATTTACGTTCAATAGATTCAGTCTTTTCATAGTATTTGCATTCAAGTCAGCAAAGATATTCAAGGTATTTGATGTCAAGAAAGTATATTATTTCATGGTATTCGCGTTCAAAATAGTCAATATTTTCATAGGTTGTGGACTAAAGTAAATTGGCGTGCTCGATCTATTTTTCTATACTGATATTTTACACGTTCAAGCGGAAGTATATTATCTTGGTATCTAATTATATTTGATTAAAGCCTTCATATAGACATGTCGAAAATAACCTAGTCTATAACAAAAATAATATTGCAGCAAGTTCGTATGAGGACAAATAAGAAAGTCTCGCCCTTTAATATTAGATCCACTTTAACAAGGGCATTTCCTAGACAACATGATTAAGACGATTTATTTGCACTTGAAGATGATACGTGCACATATAATCACCAGGAACACGCTTAAACATGTCTGCCTAACACACCCAAAGCTGTATATGCTATCAAAATAAGAAGCCCGATGAAAACATTCGGTAGCACCCGAGCTCCGGGCAATGAATTTTCGGTCACTGCCAATAATGACCTGTTAATAAAATCAATTGTAGCAGTGTCTGTTCCTAAATGTATTTGGTAGCTATCAAGAACTAAACACGACGTGTGCCAAAGTTTTTTGCTCGAGTCACACATAGATTAAAAACTCAGTGCAGATTAAAGTTCGGAACTGACTATCGTCAACAATCATAGCCGACACACCGCACACAGTATCTACGTCCAGTTTAGTAGCACCACATAAGTTTCCCAGACCATTTATAATATACCACGAGCGTTTGTTTGTGTTTCAAGTTTTTATTGGATCTTAACCGCACCTAAAATGTCCTATTTTGATATGTTGAACACATTTGTACAAAAAACATGGTAACACAGAAGTGACCGCGGGGCGTAATAAATCTGAAAAAATATGCTTATTTAGAACAACCATAGGAGAAATAACATTCTCCTTCACAACACGATCGAACAGCGTAATGCTGCCCCTTTTTACATTTAATATATAAATACAAAATAGCATTCTAAGTTGCACAAAATATCCCCTAAACTGAAATTAAAAACCGCTCCTCGGTAAAAATAATCGGGTGAGAAAGCAATACAAACGACAGATGTTTTAATATACGGCAAATCCGACTAATATTTCACCAATTTGCTGTGGTTTAATATCAAATATGTTGATGCTTTTGTAGTCGACATTAAATATATTGCATTCAAAAAGTTACTTTACATGCACAAGCCTAGTCATTTTACAATACGAAAAAAAAATCCTAAAACGAGTAAACTGGCAAGCAATTTGTATTGATTCAGTTGCATTACTTTAAGTAAACAAAGAAACACACGTAAGTGTTTGAATTGAGCAAACAAATCACTGATTGACAGGCTTGTCTTTCATAAAATATGCAGCATGCAAACAAGTTTAAAGGGATCTTTTCACGCTTTGGTAAATTGACAAAATTGAAAAAAGTTGTTTCAGATTCGCAAATTTTCGTTTTAGTTATGATATTTGTGAGGAAACAGTAATACTGAACATTTACCATGGTCTAATATAGCCATTATATGCATCTTTTGACGATTTTAAAACCTAAAAATTATAAAGCGTTGCAACGCGAAACGATTGAATAATTTGGAGAGTTCTGTTTTTGTCGTTAAATTTTGTGAAACTACGAAGATTGCTTATATAAGGTATAAAATACGTCTCATATGTGTAATCGGCGGAATAGCTCAGTTGGCTAAAGCGTTTTTACTTCAGGACTCTGGCAGGACTCCAGGGGTCACTGGTTCGAAACCTGGTCCGGGCAATGTTCTTTTCCTTTTTTTAATTTTATTCTTGATTTTTTACTGGAGCTTTTACGATCCAATGTTTACATTTATCGATATAAAGCATTTAATGAATAAGTTAAAAAATGCCAAAATCTGTGAAAAGGCCCCTTTAAGAAGTAAAGTCTTTATGAAATGAATGTACATGAAATGCCTCTATATGCATGTTCTTTATCGATATTGTAGTAAGCTTTAAATTAAAGACTGTTTGTCAATGAATCCAATCAAAAGCAGCATTGAAATCATGTATATGTGTTTTGTATTTTTCATATTGTCTATATCATAACGGGATACACACCTGCTTGAATAAGTAAATATTTGTGATACTTGAAGAAAATGTCGTCGATATGCCCGTTAAAGCTGTTATGTCTGTTGTATACACCATCAATGCGTACATTTTTGTTTTAAGAACCCCCTTAAGCTGTTATTTACGTAGGCAGATGCGATGTGTTGTCAGATTCATTGACACGTTAATAAATACGACGGTTTGTATCACTACATAAGGAAGACTTCCTTGTCATTACATGCGAATATGTACACATTATACCAGTATAAGAAAATGTACAGTTTCGCCGCATTAGCGTTAGCTCACACTAATGTTACAGAGCATATTTTGCAAATCAATATGTGCTTCGAAGCCTTAGCTACGCTATGGAAAGACAACCACTGCTTGTTGCAGCAGACGACAAATGCTATGAGCGTCTTCTGAGAAAGATAACCACCACATTTGCCTGTTTATAGTTCACCACTGGTACACTGCAGTCGGTGTATATGACTAATAGTGTTTAACAGCTTTAAGACGAGATTGGCCAGTCTAGTGTTTATAATTGAAATCTGTACATATTGGCTGCTTTAAGGGAAAACGGGGTTTAATGCTTGTAAAATAAGATTAGCCTGTGCATACTGATTAGCCCCTGCAATGCGCACAAGCTAATCAAGGACGACATTTCTGATTTTATAATGTTTTTCGTTCAAAGAGAGTCCCTGGTATTGGGATGCCCTGTTTTTCCAAAATGAAGCTTAAATTATATTTTTTATTAATGATTTTAAAAAACAAACATCTGGACCTGTGCTTTAAGACACACTCTTTATAAATTTGAATGGTTTGTGTTCATTTAAAACTTTCAATATAAAAAGCTATAACATAATTTTTTAAACTGAGTTGCGTCTAAACTTATACAACAGCGAACACCTACAGTGCCTTTAGCGCTTTGATAATATAAACAGGCAGTCAAGCGTATTTCTTCTACCTCACACACTGTTTCAAGTATCATTTTTCATATTTGACCAATCTTGACGCAAGAGCTACTCCATACAATGAATGGTTTGTACTTATTTTGTTTAAAGCAAATGAACAATGGCACGGGCGTGATTACAAATAACTTTGGTTTCATGCATTATAACTACAGGAAACTGCATTTAAAACTTTCATTAGAAAGAAATCTCGAATTTACCAAACGTCTGACATAGTATTATATTTCTGTCAACATAATTGTTTCGTCTTTATTAATATTAGAAGTATTGTTTAATGTACACATATGTTTTAGAACAAATCATTTACACTGGTCAGAATAATAAAACAAACGATGATGAAGTGAGCTAGTATTACAGTTAATAAATCTTAACGACCTTTCGTGTTCCAATAAACACTTTAAGTAAATCATTTATATTATACAAATATGCAATGTTTTTTTTTAAAAGCGAAGTAAATAATTATGGGATAATAAAAATCACATCAAATATAAAGCAAAATAATACATATGGATTAAAATCTCTTGTCGAGTGAACTCAATAGTAACGAAACCAAAAGCGAACTATTATTATAAAAGCGTTCGCATATCATAGAACGTGTATGCCACTTTTACATCTAATTAATTATTATGGGCTTTATTTTAGATTAAATGTTGACTTTCGGAAAAAAAAACCACTTAATTTATATCTAAAATATATTATTATAAGACTCAATATTTGCTATCGTCGATGGGTAACGGTGCTAGTAAATCCATATAGTAAGTTATTGAAATACCCGCTTCTGTAGATTTATTTACTGGAGCAATATGATCACCACTATTACATGATAAGTGTAGTGAATATACTTACACAACTATATTTTACAAAATAAGCCAACGTAAATAAACATTTGAAAGATTTAAATGATTTAAATGATACGTATGTGTTGCGTTCATATCTTTGAAGTTGTACAAGCGTATTGATGAGAATTATAAACATACGATTATCATTCTTGTAAAAAAAAGTGTTTCGGTGTGGGAATGACATTTTGTAATATCTGGACATGTATTTATGAGGACCATCTCTCATGTATAGTTATAGATAATTCAAAGTGTATAATGCTTCTTTGTAATGTCTGAAATTGTTTGTTTAAATGCAAAAACAGACATTGTTCGTATACAGTGTTTAATAACATGAACGAATAAATTAATTAGGTGAATTATCTTGTAAAGTATTTATGGGAACTCGGTCGTGTTACACAAATGATTACTTACTGTGATTGAATAATTCATTTTAAATTTCAACCACGCCTATATTGCTTACTTGAGTCGCGATTTAATTTGTAAAACGGCGCCCTTGTGCTATTTTTGTTTCAATTGAGTCCGACCCTTCATTGCGACTATTCGATAGTAAGGCATTATTCGAACTAGAATTCTAATTTACAGTCAATACATATGGCACGTCTTCTATTGAGAAAAATCACAGGAAGAGGCATCATAAAAAAGCAACAATACTGTTATTTTCTCCTGTTCGAATTCAGGACTTTACACCAACCTCGACCCGACTCGTGAACCACAGTAATAATGTTCTATGAAGAAATAGACAAGACATTACTGTTCGAACATATCTCTGCAATAATATTGATTATAAATTATGAGCAATGTATGAAACGCACTAAATGTTGGTTTCTAAATGATTGTGGCACACTGAAAGTTTTCTTTCGATTTTATACACACAATCATCGGTGTGAAAATGCAAACTTAATTTATTTAGCTAAACAAGAAACAAAAGTTAATCAACTTCGACATATTCAGAATCTCATTCAATACAATACAAATAATGTTACTATCCTACGAGGGTGAGGAAGCATTTGTTTTTAGAATAATTTAATGCCTGTGAGACAATCATTCAACTCTTGACCAATTATATTGATATACTTTTGCAAACAATACACTGGTCAATCTAGAACCACTCGACGTAAACTCTCCTTCATTAGAGATCATATGACTTCACAAGGGCTAAATCAATTTAAGATGGCGTAATGTTCATGTTGCTCGACCTCTAGGAAGCAAGTAACATCACATTTTTATTGTGACGTCCGATATTTAATAGCACTTTGGAATGTTTTCTTTTCAATGGTTTTGTTTCCATTAAGGAAATAATTAAGACCCATGCGAAAAATTGTAAACATCTTTCTTCAAACCTGTTCACCGCAGAAAACACGGGTATTATAGGGCGCTGTTTGTTCTGTATATCAGACACTGGTTTTAGTTTTCTTTCGAAACGAACACATAAACATGCATAAATGGTAGGGCAATACGAAACCAAAAACAGTCGCCAGTTTTATTAGTTAAGGTGTATTTGTCTCGCTCGAGGTAAACGAATCTGTATTCATAATTTAAATGTACTATACAATAATGGACGATGTATCTCATGAATTCAATGAGTAATAGCATACTTATGCGCTTAGACTCCAACTGAAGCCACGTGGGATGAAATAATATTGAATGTCTAGCTTTTGACGAAAAAATGTGCTATCTGATCGTTTCACTACGTGATGTAAACTATCACATTATACGATAAGACGAATAAACAAACCCCGTTTCAATGCTATTCTTTTCATAACGTAGCAATCGACATGGTACATATTGAAATTCCACAAATAGTTTATAATAACATGTTGGACTTTTTCTCGACACAAATGTCAAATATCAGTTAACAGCATTTTCACCTGGTCTACAAAAAGATAATGCAACCCCTGATAATTGATATTTAGGAGTCTAAAATACAAAACCTTAGTTATTTAAATATATTTAACAATAGCTGCACTTAAGCAACACATTTGAATTGTCGACAAGCGTGCATTTAATATAAGCGCTCAATTTTATTGTAAAATAAGTACAAAGCCTGCAGATGTAGTAAAACTAAAAGAATTAAAAAACAAAATCTCATTTGAATAAATTATATTGCAAAGTTTTCTGACGCCTCGGGATCGACAATATCATGGATGCCCTACATAGCCGTATTTCGTTTCGTAAATATTGAATTACATGTGTGTATACTTTTTACAGGATATCTTTGTTAGGATTTGAAAACGATTAAATACTATAAGGAATTTATAACAATGTGATTAAAGTTTTATTGTAATGCATATTCCCTTTTTAAGGCCGAGTGTAGCAAGTGTTTTATTTGAAAGCATTATATAGTTATGACCAGTTTTAGAACGTCATACTTATACATTCGGAACATAATTGGCTGCATCATATGATATGTGGTTTTCTGTTTGTACAAAATTCATAGTTTATGCTTATGAACTGCATATTGAACCAATTATGAAACATGGGAATGTACTAAAAACCGTTTTACGGTCACTTAATGGAATCATAAAATGCTTCAAACATCGTGTCAAAATATTAAAATGTTAGCAGTATCATATACATGATGTAACAACATAGATTGTATTTCATAGCTGTTCTGGTAACTTTTGGCATTTATCTGCTTTTCTTTAGCAGTATATTTACGATACATTTATTTCTGACTTGACACTTCATAATACTATGGAGCACAAACTATTTTTTTGTTTTAACCCATTTATGCCCAGCGTCTAGAAAAAAAAGTCATTGGCTAACAGCGTAGACCCAGATGAGACGCCGCATGATGCGGCGTCTCATATGGGTCTGAGCTGTTTGCTTAAATGAATTTTTGTAAGAAATATTCTAAATATAGAAATAAAAATACAATGCATCCCTAATTTTGGAAATAAATTGATCCAATTTAGAAGGACGGGAGAGTCCACTAGGCATAAACGGTTTAAAATGTAACGTACAATATTTGCAAAGCAACGTGTTTATTGCTCTTATTTTACTTGGCGTTAAAATTTACAACAAATGAACATTAAACAAAACCAACTCAAACCTAAATGCTTATAGTCGTCATAAAATAGTTCAGCATTCTATATTTATATTGTCATACGGAATTGAACGTCGCTATGTACACATACCTAGTACGAGCTAAATGTATCCCCTAACTGTTATTTAACCTGTTTTCAACAAATTTAAACCGCTGCTCAAAATCCCCTTTTATGTAAATATGCAAAATGATATTGTTGATACCTATGTCATGGTCGTTAAAAGTAAAAAAAATACTGGTTCAAATTAGAAATGCAGACACTAATACATAAGAGGGGTAAAAACTCAGGTAAAGGCCACTTACGAATAAGTTAACATCTTTGTGCACTTGAACAACAAAGCGTGTTATGTGAAACCATTGGTAAACGTGTATAGCAATAGTCGTCTTTTTGTCAAAATATAGTGCTGTTATGTTCGTATTTCTAGGTTTAGGTATTCACTGCATTACACATTTAAATAACAGGTAATCGGATTTTGAATAATTCAATTCTATTTGAAATTATATAAATAAATTACACACATATTAACTAAGCACGTAATATATATCAATCTCATTCATCAACAAATGCGATTTTGCAAGGAAACCTTAAACGTTTACAATTTCCAATATTTGGAAATGTGTGCTTCACAACAACAAAAACAGTTCAAAATCTAGTTCAAGAAAGGCACATTACATAAATAATTCTTAATTAATATAATATCTGATCAATAGTATACCTCATTGAAACCGGCATTATGCTTACGTTTTTGATGGTTAATCATCTGTTTGTGATACCAGTTGTAACATTAAGGGTTAATCGGGTTCAGTCAATACCTTTTTTGTGATAAGCGTTTGTTTAAAAATAATAGCAATCAAAGTGCGCATTTGTTTTCACAGCAGAGACGGGTTTGTATTTTTCGTCTGAATCCTAAGACTTAATTTCCAGCACGAGGTTGGGTGTTGAGTGTGTTCTAAATAGGTGTTGCTTTAAAATATAAGTTTATCACAGTTTAATACTAGCGTTTTGTCGTTGACAAGCATAATATGAAACCTACATTACGACAATATAGGTTCTTAACATGCAAAGCTTTACATGTCATATCGCAATTACTTGCGTGTTTTGGTATTCCATGAGCGTTAAATTACGGTTTTTTGAAACCTTACCACACACACTAGACGCGAGAGGAACTGTATTTCGAAATGTAGCTGCAAAAAAGATATAACGCCAATCCACCTGAGTCAGGTATGTTTCATAATTTCGCCAAAAGGCCATCGTATGACTTTCAAAAATGCGAAGTACTATACAATACATACACAAGGACAATGTTGAATTTAAAACGCAAATCATCAATGCTGGGTGGAATAAACCAAACAGAGTTTAAGTACATATATAACCGCGTTCTGTTATGAATGTCATTTATGATTCGTCGATCACATAAGCCTCGACCCATGTTGTTTTATTTAAATATATTCACTGTTTCATGACATCAGGAAGACATATTAGTTATGGCAAACAAGAACATTTACTTACCTCTGATATACATACATATACTAAAAAAAGTATACACCGAGTATAAATGTTCTATATGTCACAACTGTAAAGCGGCTCGAAGTATTTGTCGCGGTTTGATGTACGTGGCACAGCTGGACTGTTTTGGCGTAGCCAGGTGTTCGTATTGTTAATTTAAAAAATAACATGTATATATGTTGAATTTTGTAATAATTTCCGTTTAAAAGTCTTAATATGTCTGTGTATGCAACCACATCCTGACTTAAATATATGCTTTAATAGAAACAAGGAGTGCAACTTCATTTGCCGAAAAACTACACAATCTTTACTGTAAACCTTGAAACTCGAAGAAATGTTACCGAATCAACTACACATCGGTTGTTTTCGAAAGCTAATTAAATAATTTATCAGGAAAAATAACATCAGTACTATTGATCCAGCAGTATATCGATACTAGCCCTCAGAAGTTGACAAATTTCCAAAATCGTGTTTGGTCGGACTCAACTGTGTCCACATAGAGATTTTCCATGTCGATCACTTTAAAAAGCTAACACTCAATTACCAGGTAATTAAACAGTAGATAAACAGCACCTGTATGCACATTTAACATTTTTCAACCGGTTACAATACCTATTGTTATCGAAAAAGTATGGTTAACACCATTTTATCGGCTCTTTTGATCCGCGAGTAGTAGTAGTAGTAGTAGTAGTAGTAGTAGTATTAGTAGTAGTAGTAGTAGTAGTAGTAGTAGTAGTAGTAGTAGTAGTAGCAGCAGCAGCAGCAGCAGCAGTAGCAGTAGCAGTGGAAGTAGTAGTAGTAGTAGAATAAGTAGTAGTAGTAGTAGTAGTAGTAGTAGTAGTAGTAGTAGTAGTAGTAGTAGTAGTAGTAGTAGTAGTAGTAGTAGTAGTAGTAGTAGTAGTAGTAGTAGTAGTAGTAGTAGTAGAATTAGTAGTAGTAGTAGTAGTAGTAGTAGTAGTAGTAGTAGTAGTAGTAGTAGTAGTAGTAGTAGTAGTAGTAGAAGTAGAAGTAGTAGTAGTAGTAGTAGTAGCAACAGTAGCAGCAGCAGAAGCAGCAGCATTAGTAGTAGTAGTATACTTATAATTTTAATTAATGTATGAATAATTATAATCTTTACATAAATAATGGTGCTAAATTTTTAAGTGTATTCAACGGACATATTTCATTCAAGCCGATGGTTTAGACCGAATGGTGAGTAGTTGAGCGATATACTAGTATAAATGCATCGTAGTTATATAGACAACGCTGTCATTCTGTACACAACGCAAATAAATAACCTTGAGGTAAACTCTGTCATTAATAATATTGCCAAAGTACAACAACTTGGCAGTTATCATATGTAAAATACTTTTGTATATATCATTTAACCTTTTTTTTAAATCAAACACATTATTAAGCTGCAGTGACCCGCGTCATGTGAACATGTGTTTTATGTTATATACGGCCAGCGTAGCTCTATTCTAGCTTGTGCAGTTTAGTCAGAAGCTACACTGTCCGCTTTTTAGTCAGGCGCTGTTTTCTGGTCTCATGAGCGGACGTGGTTGCTCCTGACCATACCGTGCGGAAGTGTCAGATGGGCTGGAGCTACTCTACGCTGGGCGTAGATGACATAAGACTCATTTTTGCATCATGCGGCGCATATGACGGCTATTAATATTCTATTATCAATTTTATTACACTACCATCAAGTCGATACAGTTGATAGGATTGAAAATATTTTTCGACCTGTTTCTGTTTGTGTGCATATAGCTAGGGTTTAGAAAATGCGCTAAACGGTTTACAAAAATCACAACAAAATGGCATACCAGGTCTACTGTTGCATTAATGTGACATATCACATATCGTTACTATAAATAGTAACACACTGACGTCGCGAGTGTTATGTTATTCGTATCTAGCGGGTCAACATAAATTATAATATGTTTTATATTCCATTTCATTTTATGCCAAACATAAATTATTTATCATCTAACCATTTATAATAAAAACAAACACATTTGTTCAGGTGTCATGACAAGCAGGGTAATTTATTTCTTGAAAACACACGCACAAACACTGGTTCCAAAAAAAACATTGCCATAAAGTATGAATGGCAAATAAGTGTCATTATACATAGAACTGTGAAAAATGGAGTATAACAAGTATACTCGTTAATGTCCGGAACCAATGCCCCTTTCTATCTCAAGTCATCCTTCTACTCTCTTAACACTCACTAAAACACATCAAGAATAATATTAGCCATTAAACAAAACATAGCATTAACAAATAAAAAATAAAACGATTTAAAGCACGTCAACGCTATACTCTGCTTACCTGTCGAATGATCAAACCTACAAATCTATGCACGAGGAAATCTTGATTTCCGCATCATTGAACATGCGCACCTTCAAAACCTGTATAACAATTTTAATCAATATCCAGATTAAGTTTGCAAATTCAGATAATTTGCAAACTTATTATCCCCACGCTTTTTGAAAAAAAGGTGGGGATATTGTGGTGATCTCCGCCGTCCGTCCGTCCGTCCGTCTGTCCGTCCGTCTGTCCGTCCGTCTGTCCGTCCGTCCTGGCCACTATCTCCTCCTACACTAAAAGCACTAGAACCTTGAAATTTACACACATGGTAGCTATGAGCATATGTGCGACGGTGCACTATTTGGAATTTTGATCTGACCCCTGGGTCAAAAGTTATAGGGGTTGGGGTGGGGCCGCGTCAGAAATTATCACTCATTTTTTTAGGTTATTTTACATTTACTTCTTTATTTCTACACCGATTCACTTCAAATTGATACTGGACCTCACCTATGACAATACGGTCAATCTCAACCATGCATGGCCCCATTCCCAACCCTGGGGCGCCCCGCCCACATAGGCCACACCCACCAAAAATTTCCATTTACTATAATTTTTTCATTTCTACACGGATTCACTTCAAATTGATACTGAACTTTTGTTATGACATTAGGGTCAATCTCAACTATGCATGGCCCCAATCCCAACCCTGGGGCGCCCGCCCACATAGGCCACACCCACCAAAAAAATCCATTTACTATAAAAAAAATTTAGGTTATTTTACATTAACTTCTTCATTTCTACACTGATTCACTTCAAATTGATACTGAACCTCTCTTATGACAAAACGGTCAAACTCAACTATGCATGGCCCCGTTGCCAACCCTGGGGCGCCACGCCCACATAGACCACACCCGCCCAAAATTGCCTTTTACTATAATTTCTTCATTAATACACTGATTCACTTCAAATTGATACTGAACCTCTCTTATGACAATACGGTCAATCTCAACTATGCATGGCCCCATTACCAACCCTGGGGCACCCCGCCCACATAGGCCACACCCTCCCAAAATTGCCTTTTACTATAACTTCTTTATTTTTACACCCATTCACTTCTAATTGATACTGAACTTCTCTTATGACAATACAGTCAATCTCAACTATGCATGGCCCCATGATCAACCCTGGGGCGCCCTTGGGTCAAACATGCGGCGTGGGGATACGCGTCGGCCTCTGCCGCGCCATTTCTAGTTTATTTTTTATTTATTGAACAATTGTAATGAAATTTTGCATATTTGTAGGGGGCATTGAGTACATACATAAAATTGAAAAAAAAGAGTTTTTGAAAAGTAGAGTTATTTGATGATAAAGTTGCCATTGCCCGTGGATGCCCAACGGAGTTTTGGCTCCCCCGTTAAGAATTGAAATTCTTCCACGGGAGTTTTTTCCAGACGGGAGAATTTTTCCTATATTTTACAAAAAATGTTATGTAAATATTATGCTTTGTTTACTGTTTCAATGTTAACAAATACACATGCTTAAGTCATAACTGTATGCAATATGTACTTAAATAAGAAAATAAAGTGTTTGTAGATTTTCTTCACCCATGGGGTTTTGACGGGGGCCCCCGCCAAACTCTCATTTCCATTGAGTGGTCTCTTAATACAAGATTGACTGTATGTATGATAACCCTAAATTTACAAAATTTGTGTATGTGTCAAAACACATGTAATGGGAGCATTGCTGTCTATGACGCATATATTTCATGTGAGCTTTAACATCATGCAAATATATTGTTCAACAAGAGTGGAGTATTTAAAGGATTAGTATTTAAAATATAATAGTGCTATTGAACACGCCCTGTTTAAATATCGCTTCATAAAAATAGACCTTACTGAATCTAGTTAAACAAATTATGTGCACAGATATTTTTTAACAACATTAATTTGAGAACCCCTAGGTATTGCAAACAATTTTGATTCATCACGCAAGATAGCGTGTTGTACACTTCTGCCATACAGGTGGTGGCATCTCCAGTTCGTGTTTAAACCAATTATGTTGGTACATCCTACAGATTACATGCTTCAATAGAAGCCGTGTCTACATTTCTGTGCTGATATGTAAATGTGCGTTATATTAGCTACAAACATGTTGTGAATTAAGCAGATTTGGCGACATATGATGCTACATGCGCAGTATCAAACTGAAATAACTCTTGGGCAAAAGAGGGTGAAAAAAGATAAATCTTCTTTTATTCTCACTGATTTAATGGTGAACATGTAAAAAGATATGATGGACCGTATTTGCCCAGATCATTTAGGGATGGTATATTTCATGTTCTAAAGGATGACAGGTGTTTAATGCCCTAGATGGCACCTAGCCAGTCATTTAAAGCATGATAAATTATTAACATGTCACATTTCAGTAATATTTAATTACTGTTGCACTTATTACAGAACGTATAAGAATGTTGCATGTTGGTGTGTATTTGGTATTTCAGACAATTTACCCATGTTAACTATCGATGAAACTCTATTCTGTAAGAGAGAAACACTGTGGGCAGAAGAAACAAGAAATCTCTTTTTAACAAGACGGCCAAGATGGCCCTAGTTCGCTCACCTGAGAGGAGTCAGTTCATTCAATCTTTACCAAACATCATACTTGACTTAGATATTGTCCAGACAAACATCCTGGTCAAGTTTCATCATTATTGAACCAAAACTCTGGCATACGGAGTGATTTTGTTTTTGTAAGATTTGACCTGGTGGCCTATAATTTGAGTTGACCCCCCTTACCAAGCATCAAACTTTGCTTCCAAAAATAAATATTATGACCACGATTCATAAAATCTGAAACAAAATTGTGACCTCTAGAGTGTTTACAAGGATTTTGTATAATATTATGAAAATTTGGACAATCTAAGGGCAATAATTATGGCATTAATTATGTGAAATATATAAAACCAATCTTTCCTACAAGTTTCATGATGATTGGGCAAGAAATGTGACTTCTAGAGTGTTCACAAGCTTTTATATAAATATAAGAAAACTGCCCTCCCCCCGACGGCCATGTTATTCAACTGACCGGTACCATTTTCAAACTCAACTCTCATATCAAAGAAACAAATTTTCTGACCAAATTTCATGAAAATTGGGTCAAAATGTGACTTCAAGAGTGTTCACCGGTGTAGACCATTTTCGAACTCGTCCGAGTTATTAATAAAACCAATGTTTTAACCAACTTTCATGATGATTGGGCAAAAATTGTGACTTCTAGAGTGTTTACAAGGTTTCTCTATTGCCAACTAAGGAAAACTGCCCCCCCCCCCCGGCAGCCATGTTATTCAACTGACCGGAACCATTTTCAAACTCAACTCTCATATCAAGGAAACAAATGTTCTGACCAAATTTCATGAAAATTGGGCCAAAAATGTGACTTCTAGAGTGTTCACATGTTTTCACTTTATAGAGAAAAATTCCCCGCCCACTAGCGGCCATGTTTTTTCACCGATCTGGGCTATTTTTGAACTCGTCCAAGATATCAATAAAACCAATATTTTGACCAACTTTTATGATGATTGGGCAAAAATGTCTGACTTCTAGAGTGTTTACGAGGTTTCTCTATAGAAAAATAAGGAAAACTGCCCCCCTGGCAGCCATGTTATTGAACTAACAGGAACCATTTTCGAACTCAACTCTTATATCAAGGAAACAAATGTTCTGACCGAATTTCATGAAAATTGGGCCAAAAATGTGACTTCTAGAGTGTTCATATGTTTTCACTATATACATATAGAGAAAAATGCCCCGCCCAATTGGCGGCCATGTTTTTGTACCGATCTAGACCATGTTCGAACTCGTCCGAGATATTAATAAAACCAATGTTTTGACCAACTTCCATGATGATTGGGCAAAAATTGTGACTTCTAGAGTGTCTACAAAGTTTATCTATAGCCAAATAACGAAAACTGCCCCCCCCCCCTCCCCGGCAGCGATGTTATTGAACTGACCGGAACCATTTTCGTACTCTACTCTCATATCAAAGAAACAAATGTTCATGAAAATTGGGCCAAAAATGTGACTTCTAGAGTGTTCACATGTTTTCACTATATACATATAGAAAAAACTGCCCTTCACACTGGCGGCCATGTGTTTTCACCGATCTGGACCAATTTTGAACTCGTCCGAGATGTCAATAAAACCAATGTTTTGACCAACTTTCATGATGGTTGGGCAAAAGTTGTTACTTCTAGAGTGTTTACAAGGTTTCTCTATAGACAAATAAGGAAAACTGCCCCGCCCACTGGCGGCCATGTTTTTCAACGGACCGGAACCACTTTTAAACTCAACCAACATATTATTAAGACAAACATTTTGACAAAGTTACATGAAGATTGGGCATGAAATGTGACTTCTACATAGTTTACACGTTTTTTTCTTTTTTGACCTAGTGACCTAGTTTTTGATATGATGAAATGCCCACTTTTTTTAGATTTGGTCATTCAAAATATATTTAGCTTTTATGTCCAGGAGTTTTTTACCCCCCCCCCCCACAACAATTGCTAGGGAGAGGTGGGGGGCTATTTAGTAGTATTTACTATTTAGTATATTTTGTCAGGACCATAACTATGTTATTCATTTCGAGATTTTATATGTGGTCCATATATCTTATTTGGATTACACTAATTTTAATAGCGTTTCCTATGTGGTCAGCCATACAAATTATGAATCCTATAATAACAAACCGTGTCAAATGTGTTCTTTTCTATTGATATAAAGAAATACTTAAATTACTTCCCAAAATGTATAATAAATATTGAATATAATAATAAAAATATTTTAAAAAGGTAGTCGGCGTAAATGATGACTTTGAAATAAAGTGTGCAATTTACGTTTCTAAATAGTTAAATTGGAAACAAAAGTTTAACTATTGTGTGTTTTTTACATGTAAGTCGCATATTCACCGAATGAAATGTGTGTTATCATTGTCAAACCATACATTAGTTGATCAAAATTATACTACGGGAGTGCACATCATATGTATTATAACATGCCTTATTTTGAGTATATTTCTTCACCATCGAAATATATCGTTATTAAATATTGTATTGACACGCAGTTTTCTTTCGACACATTTAAATCACACTTTCATAGCCGCGTCATGCGAAAATGGGTCTTATGCGTTCTTTAGCCTAGAACGTGCATGTGCGCAGTCTGGCCAGATGCGATGCTGTTCGATATAAAGTCACTCAATGTGTTATTGTCTCAATATGTATCGCCTGACCAGACTGAGAGATTAGCAGGCTGGGTGGGCTATATATATATGATGGGCGCATATGGAATAAGACCCATTTTCGCCAAAATCTCATTTCGAATTGTAAATGGCACATTTTAGCTTAATGCTTTTCGATGCAACATTGAATTCAAAATAGCAAACTTGTAAATAAGGGCAGCCTATCCAGACGTTCAAGAACAATTTTCAGGCGTGCTGACCGAGTACGGGAGTGGTTGGATAATTAAACGATTTTCCTCTTATCGTGACTCTTTACTATTTCGGTAATGTTTGTTTTCTCATCTTGAAAGCAAAACTGTGTTTATCGATAGTCAATTATATATTCCCCGGACGATTTAGTAAACGAGTACTGACCTTTAAATTCTGCGCGATGGGTTTTAACGCGTAATTGTAACTGGGCCACAATTTGTGTCATTTGAACATACAGAGAGTAGTCTGGAATTCCTTACACTGAACAGTGCTACATCCTTTGCGCTGAGCACAGACACAGTGATGTTGCCAAAGTTCAGAGGTTTAATCTCGAATAAGCGTATTAAATATTCGAAAATATTAATGCGTGTCTGCTGGCGTTATGTAAAAGTCATTTTAGATGAAAAGCTGGGTAAAACAGCTATGCCGAAAAAGCGCATTAGTGCTCTATACCTTTGTTTTGGTCAGAGTTGTTGACACCATGTGAAATGCTTGGGTAACAAGTAATGAATAAACAACAAAGTACGGGTCAACAGGGTTGTCTTTATGACTACCTAATTCGTGAGTAAAACGTCCTGCTCGCATCTTTATTTTTTACTTCTTTTCATCAATTACCTTATTGCATATTTTACTACCATTACTACTACTACTTCTACTACTATTTCTACTACTACTACTACTACTACTACTACTACTACTACTACTACTACTACTACTACTACTACTACTTCTACTACTACTACTACTACTACTACTACTACTACTACTACTACTACTACTAGTATTACTACTACTTCTACTTGTTTAATACTACTACAGCTGATATTCATATATTTATTTATATTTAAATTTATATTTTGTTTTTCTGTACTATTACTACTACTACTACTACTACTACTACTACTACTACTACTACTACTACTACTACTACTACTACTACTACTACTACTACTTCTACTACTACTACTACTACTACTACTACTACTACTACTACAACTACTACTACTACTACTACTACTACTAGTATTACTACTACTTCTACTTGTTTAATACTACTACAGCTGATATTCATATATTTATTTATATTTAAATTTATATTTTGTTTTTCTGTACGCTGCTTATTTGTAAGTTCATTTATTTAGGGTAAAAAGTGCTGCAATTATTAGCATCATCATTATCATAATCATCATTAACATTATCATCATAATCATCATCATCATCATTATCATCATCATCATCATCATCATCATCATCATCATCATCATCATCATCATCATTCCCTTCACCAGTTTGGCCGTTGGAGGAAATGAGGACGACGAAAATTTAATGGCACATGTTTGGTTAACATATTTTGGAAAATTGCCGATAAACAGATGCAATACCTGAAGTACGTTTTTTTTTATTTTACAGTATATAATGCATTGGTTAATGTGAATACATGCAATCAAAATCTAAACTACACACTTGGGTGGTGCGGTGGTCGAGTGGTAACACTCTGGTCTACCATTCCAGAGGTCCCCGGTTCAAATCCCGGCCGGGGCACTGGAAATTTCAGAAATGCTTCAAGTGTTTCCCACCCAACTAGAGATGTACTGGTATAAAAACCAGGTAATTCTCGCGTGTATCGGTGCTATACACTGAGCACGTAAAAGAACCAAGGTATCTATTCGCAAAGAGCTAGGGTATCGCACCCGGATTCCTTGTATCCCAATACTGTCTCTTCTGCTTGCTGTCTCTTAAGCAAAAAAACACCCAAAAAGGACCCCATTGGAAATAATTGCTTGCACTTTCATGGGTTATCCTTGACCGCAAGGTCAAAATAAATACATACATACATATATATAACATTACAACAGCACTTCCACAATTTCAAAAATTGGTCGTCCTGACCCCCAAGCCTGAAATTTCGGACGTCCCCGTCATAATGTTTGAAGTCCCATTTTTATAAATGTATTTTAGTAAATCCTACCGTATATGTATGGAAGGGAATATCCGCCAGTACATGCATGCTGTTAAATGACATTCTTATTTTTATACAGAATATGCATGCTGTTAAATGACATTCTTATTTTAACTATGCATATGCTTTTTGATACATGGCATTTGCATTTTGGTTAGTTTCATTTGCTGTGCAAACATTTCATCTTCTTTACCAAATATTGATCAGTTTATAATCACTTCATATATATCTTTACTTTTTGTGTGATAACTGCAGTAAAACTGTCGGAATTTGCATTAATGCAAATTCGAACGGCGTTCTTTGTTTAACTATGTGCGTTTGGCTATGTTGCTGCTGAATTGAACTAGCTGTTAAAATCTTTCTGGATCTATAATACTTCTACAGTACTTCTTAAGTCGATTGCTATTGCGTCTCTTATTCAGAATTTGTCTTCGTTTCTGAATACAGCGCCATTATAAATATTTCACGTTGCAAAACAACCAGTAGCCGTAGGGCATGATCTAGTCTCAATGTAAGGTGTACTTAGGGTTATAGTGACATAAATAAAGGGTTAATTAGACGACATCCAGTTGCCGTAGGTCAATCTAGTTTAGACATCAAGTGTACTAAAGGCTTTAGTGACAAAAGTAAAGGATTACATAAACGACAACCAGTTGCCGTAGGTCATGATCTTATCTAAACCTCATGTGTACTAAGGGCTATGACATAGGTAAAGGATCACTCAGACGACAGTCAGTTGCCGGAGTTTAAGATCTATTCTCAAGATAACTTGTATGACAACCAGTAGCCGTAGGTCAACCTAGTCTAAACTTCAGGTGTACTAAAGGCTATAGTGACATAAGTAAAGGATTACTTAGACGACAGCCAGTTTCCGTAGGTCATCATCTAGTCTCAACGTCATGTGTACTAAGGGCTATAGTGACATAAGTAAAGGATTACTTTGACGACAACCAGTAGCCGTAGGTCATGATCTATTCTCAAAGTCAGTTGTATTAAGGGCTATGACATAAGTAAAGGATTACTTGGACGACAGCCAGTTGCCGTAAGTCATGATCTAGTCTCAAAGTCAGGTGTACTAAGGGCTATGACATAAGTAAAGGATCACACAGACGACAACCAGTTGCCGTAGTTTATGATCTATTCTCAACGTAAGGTGAATTAAGGACGATAGTGACATAAGTAAAGGATAACTTGTATGACAACCAGTTGCCGTAGATGATAATATAGTCTCAACGTCAGGTGTACTAAGGGCTATAGTGGCATTAGTAAAGTATTACTTGGACGACAACCAGTTGCCGTAGGTCATGCACTAGTCCAAACGTAAAGTGTACTAAGTGTTCTAAGGGCTATAGTGACATAAGTAAAGGATTACTTGGACGACAACCAGTTGCCGTATGTCATGATCTAGTCTCAACGTTAGGTGTACTAAAGGCTATAGTGACATAAGTAAAGGATTTCTTGGATGACAGCCAGTTGCCGTAGGTCACGATCTAGTCTCTACCTCTACGATCAAGAGTTCTCAGGTGAGCAAAATATTTATTATGAATGTGATTAAAATGAAAAATTATATACAATGAACACAGTTTTTAAATATTAAAATGTTCTTTACTGATATGGAATTGAACTAACATAGTATTCACAATTTCCAAATAAATATTAACCTGAACACATAAATGAAGATTGGCAGTGGAATTCAACACAATTATGAATAGATGCAATAAAATATATATATGATGTACATTTTACTATTTATGTTTAATGTGTAAATTTATTATAGCCTGTAATTAAATGTTTAATAGACCACTTTTATCCGATAGTTAAAGGTCTATCAAACAGTAGACCTGTTTAGATAACATTTTACTTTAGACTACATACTTCATTGACAGTATACAATTTTGTATGACACATTAACAATTAATGAAATTAATAGAAATCCTCCCCGTTACGCCTTTATCTAGACTTCCTATTTACAAAGAAAACAACAGATAGTCCTAAAGAAGAGACAATTATATAAATATAAAGAAACATAGAAGAAAATCAAGCAAATAAATAATATAATACATGTGTAAAAAGAAATGCTCGACATTATTCCCTTATCTATACTACCTATCCGAAACGGAGTCGCGCCCTGTGTAAACCAGGCGTAATGCTCGTAAAGTGTCGTAACCGATTATCACGAGCAGTCCGCACAAGCTGATACGGGACGACACATTCAGGTTGTATGGATTTTTTAAAAAGGAAAACACTTCTAAACGAAAATTTAATATTGCCGGCAGTGTCCCATTCTCCCTATAGCTATGATTCAAGTAGGTCAGTTGTCAGTTACTGGCTTAAGTATGTACACTTAGTACTGGTAACCCCGTTCTCCAAGGAAAAGTTTTAGTGTGGAAACTGGCCGGTGGCATATGCCTGAAAACGTTTGAAAACGGAAAACATTGACCAACAACCGGCGAAAAAGGTAACTTCTAAGGCATACACGATACATTTTTTTGTTCTGTACGTTTTGTTCTTAAAAGTCACAGTGATTTTAAGGTTCTTACCCCGTCATTTGGTCTTTGCAAAAAAGTACTCACGACATAAGTGTAATGGTGGGCTTTATTATATAGTTATGCTATTTGCAAGATAATTAATTTTATAGTAATTTTCGCGAAATGTTTGATTGTCATTAACCAGAATGAGTTACATAAAGCTTGCGGGATAACAGATGAGTCAGAACACTAGTCTTTGGATACATATGTAGTGTTCTTATTTTTAAACTTCATTTGCATCATCTTACGCAGATCGCAATACTGAAAGATAATCTGACCAAAGTCATTATTTTATATGTTATGCATGCATTTTACAGGAGCGAAATTAATGTATCTTAACAAATATGCTTACACCAAGTAAATTTGATGAGGGTTCGAAAAATGTAAACCCTTTATTCTACTTGTAAACAAGGAATTAAACGTCTGATCTAGAGTAAGTTGATGTTAACACTGGTCCAGTATTCGAAAAAGTACTGAAGAAAAATGAATTCATAATCAGTGCATAACGCTATAAGACTAGAAAAAAACGAAAGTTTGTTAACAGGCTAACTTATAAAGGCTCTTTGCGGTCTTAAGCGGTTACCAGATGGTCCATTGTTTCGGTCCTTTAAACAATAACTCTGGTGAAAAAGTGTTCCCTTTAACTGCCGACTTTTCATATCTGAAGTAGAAACCTATCCGTACTGCATGGCCTTCCGTCGCCTCTCAGGTTAATGATCATCGACAACGATATATTTGCGGAGGTTTGAAACTTAAGAAGGATACCATTGTCTTCAAAACCATTGATAATTATAACGCAACCTTATTCGACTTTTCAAGTGAGCGCCTCTGAAATGAAAAAAGGTTACATGAAAGTAACCACTTAACGTGTCAACAATCAACAATCATTAGTTTCAAAACCGAAACACGGATCATAATTTAATGGTGGCGATGAACTGATAGCGTAAACATCTTCAGATCACGTTTATTTGTGTCAAGGTTTAAAGGCGAAAATGAGAGGCTTCCGCTCTGAGAAAATGAGGCTTAATGCATGTGCTAAAAATTCTTCCCCGATTAGCCTGTGCAGCCCGCACATCATGAATGACACTTTCCGCTGTGTAAGTGCGTATTTCGAAGTATAATGGGTCCCTCTGCGTCTGAGGCTGCTTTAAAAGTGGACTCAATTATGTCAAACATTCCTTCATAATTATATATTTGACTCACAAAAGCTGGGATGAATTTGGAATAGACCAGTTTCACATTACAACGACTGTTGCTATTTTTAGATATCACGTGACGCGTCGAATTTCAGAACGAGGCTGAACGTGTAACTTTCTTCAGCGGAGAATATCGATGATATTATATATGATGATTGTTATTGTCAACTTTCCGAAGATTCGTGAGCACTGACACTGGTTACAATAACGTCAAACATATGCATACAGGCCAGTTTTAGTAAATACATGTATAAGTTATTATAATATAAACTTGAAACATTCTAACATCCAAAAAATAAGTCAACGACATGATATTAAGTATCATTAGTTTATCGTTTTCAATTTTATTTCATAAAATTATAAAAAATTGAGTTACCCATTACCATAAGAGTAAAGGTGGTCTGAAGACTCGGCATCGATAATTAACAAATAAATAAACAAAACAAAGATATACAACAGCTGTCTAATACAATACATAGCATTATATAACTATAAATCTCAAAGGTATGAGTGTGTTGATATGTGATATTTTTCATGAACGATCGCACGTGTAAGAGATGTGTTTAATAACCATAAGACAAAGCACAAAGGCGAAGTGCATGACACTATATAAATGTTATGTTAATTTTGTTTTTAATTAAATGCATTTTCTTTTGCTGTGAATGACAATAGTGAACAATTATATAGACAAGTGAAACAACGGACGTGGCTCAGACTAAACTGTCCATGCAGGCATATTGATAACTCTTTATACGTGACTATAAGTGACAAATATATATACATAATAATTCTCTAATCTTTGTTTTTTTTCGGAAACATTATTTAACCCCGCTGTGGTTAACGATAGTGCTTGTTTTGATAATATTGTTCCGTACGCTAACGTACACTCTTTATAGGACTAGGCCCTACTTAATGACGGAGTTTTCTTTTACCGGCATCTGCAAATTCATTAAATGTTTAGCATTACAATTTTAAAATAATGTAAAACGCATAGTTATAAAGTGCTTTAAAAGGTATCCGGACTTTCGTTCGCACGGACAATCGTTCTTGCGCTAATTTTGGCAAAGTACTAATTCGTTCCTACGTTGTTTTGACTACCAGGACATTCGTTCCAACGTTATTTTGTCAACCCGGACAACCGTTGACAAATTGTGAGAACATTATTCTGACAGTCCGAATATTCGTTCTTACATAATTTTCACAACCCGTACATTCGATTCTACATATTTTTTACATCCGGACATTGGTTCATACAATTAAAGGCAAAACGTTAACTGTAAAAACAATATGTGCATCATAATGTTTGACTGGGGGCCCAACCTGGGAAGGTGCGGGAGAGGTCTTCCCGTGCAGGAGGGGTCTTCCCTCCGTATTTATTATTTTTAATTTTGCACCTTTTAAGGTTAGTTTGAATGCTTAACACAATTCACTTTGTAATAAGTTTCGTCCTTATAAAATACTCTGTATAGCGAAACAAGGTATTTATAACTAATGCAGCTTTCAATTTACACAGTGCTATATGGCAACCATATGGAATCTGAACATTGGTAGTGTTTTCAGGCCTGAAATATCATTACTTGTAAGTTTTTATAAACATTTTTCTAATGCAATTAGTAAAATAATGTTTATATTTTATGTTCAATAATTATTGCATGATTATTCTGCGCTGTTATATGAATTTGCAGCCGTAAAAGTTTCTGACATGACTTCATGTCGGAACGATGATATTGCAAAAATGACGTTAAACGATATGAGGTCGATGTATGTCGACCTCTTATTTTTAGGAGTATTGATATTATGCCCCCATAAAGCGGGAGACATTAAGCTATGCAGGTATCCATCCGACCGTTTGTACTAGACCGTCCGACTAGATTTAAAATAATTAGTGTGCTCTTTCTGTCACAAGGCTTACATGTAATGATTGTGCGTAAAGTGACGTCCATAATAAGCCTGTTCAGTCTCCATAGGCTAATTATGGACGAAACTTTCTGCATGAACTGAATTAGCGTTCAGAAGCGACTTCCTTTAAACGAACATAAAATCCGAAAGTTTTGACCCGGATTAGCCTATGTGGACTGCACAGGCAAATCTCGGATGGCGCTTTACGCATATGCTTAAATCTATAAGTTCACAGAACGCGGCTGATATTGTACCAAGTGCGCCGATGATCCAGCAGGGACTACACTTGACCAGAAAAAATGCAACAACCGACTTTCAACATTGAACAATAACAACATGTTTTGTAGTTCTTACCCAAATCTCGGTGTTTAACACCTAAACAGGCTCGAGGTGGTGTTTTGATATGGTGTTCATCGTACACTCCGATTCGTTAACCACTCAGTCCCATCAACGTTGAAGCGTTCTCAAGAGCTCATCGGAACACAGCGATCATTAGTTCTATACAGGAATCGACGTAGTATGAGTGTCTCAATATGCCTTCAAACCAGGGAACTTTCGATAAAATATCGCTAACATAAATAAGCCGCGCTATGGGAAAACGGGGCTTAATGCATGAAGTCCGCAAAGACTAATCGGGGTTGACACTGTCCGCTTTTACGGAATTTTTCATTTGAAGTAAGTGTATTTTTAGCGAAAATCCGGTTAAGGCGTTAAGTGTCGTCCCTGCGTAGCCAGTGTGCAATACACAAGCTAATCTTGGAAGAAACTTAACGCAGATGCATTAAGAATGTTTTCCCAGTGCTCAGTTCAATGTAGTTTAAACTTAACTTCTTAAGGTCTTATAGTGTGAACACGGAAAGGCGGTGCTTAAATGGCGGTATCCGGTTATATCATGCATGGTGTCCCTAACAGATAAAATGTGTTAAAGTTTTTGTGACACGGTAAAACACATCTATTTTACATATTGTTGCCATTAATGCGGTACTTTGTATAAACAATTACTTTTTGAGATTATGATTATTGTATTAAAGCAGCATTTTATGAAAGCTATGAAAAGCCACTATGAATATAATAAACAATGACGATGCGTTAGGAAGAGGATCAAGTTGTTACCGTATCTATAATAATTTGGTAATTTTGAGAATTCGCGGCTGGCGAATTTTAAGTAACGATCACGCTAAAAATATCGAATATTTCGTAAAATAAAGCTAACCCATACAAAAATCATTGTTCCGTTTAGCAAAATGCAGAATTTCAACGTTAGATGTTATGTGGTAACATTGATTGAACGAGATACAAAATGCTTGTTTTTATTTCTGTGTGTCACAAATAATTCAATTTGTATTTCCCGCGAAATATCCGATCATTTACGGGCGAACGCGAGATTGGATTTGGTCAGCGTCGGAAGCATGACGGAAGCAGATTTCTGGGATAGTTTGTATAAATTATGCAAATGAACGCAACCCGAATGAATCCGATCCTGACTCGATATCATCTACAAAAAGAAAGTAGATAACATCGTGGAACGATATTTAGATGCTTTGAAGTTGCCGAACGTTTGTATTTTAACGTTTTTACACCTATGGCTATGTTACTTGTTATAGGGTCTTCCTATTGTAAATAACCATCGTATGGTACTACTTGTTGTTGAAGTTTTTCATATATAGCATAATACAGTACGCGTGTAGTATTGGTGAACGTGATCATGACTTTAAGGGAAAAGTTCTAGTACGACAATTATTTTGTTTATTTATAGAAGCCTCATTCTGATAAAACTTTGTTTAATGCATGTGCGTTAAGTGTCGTCCCAGATTAGCGTTGCAGTCCGCATAGGCCAAACACGGACAGCACATTCCGCGTAAAGCAGATTTGCGTTTAGAAAAGACTACCTTTCAACCAAAAATTCCATGAAAGCGGAAATCGTAGTCCCTGATAAGCCTGGCATTTAACCCAGTTAACCCAGATCGAGGCTCATTTGCTTTTTTTAATTAATGTGTTGATCTACATAATTTGTGTGATTTTCTAACATGCAACATAAATCAACATGTACATACAAATAGTTGTGTTATATTAATTTTTATTTTTACAAAGATTGTCTGTAACGACAGTTTTCGCGTTTACGCCCTAAACGTTTAGAATTACGCTTTATATAGAACAACGATTTTGTAAGTCTTCATAAAAAGCCATATACAATCAGTAACTTTTCAATACATTTGATTCTCGCTCTGGGAAAAAGAGGTTTAATGCAGGTGCATAAAGTGTAATCACATAATAACCTATGCATTCCGATTGTATTGTATTTTGATTGTATTTATGTATTTCAGAGGAAGTCTCTTCTTAGCGATAACGAATTAAGGAGGAAAGTGCCGTCCCATATAAGCCCACAGATTAATCGGTGATGCAACTCTTCGCGCATGTATTAAACCCATTTTCGAATACAACACTGCGACATGCGTCAATTTGATGCAAACGACCTACTCTCCATAGTTTGTTCAAATACCTTTATAATAAATTAACAAGAAAACCACAACTTTGACCCTTGTTTTAATATTTATCGTATCGATGTAAATTTCAATCAATTTACAAAACATTTCTAGCATGTCAACCATCACAGTAGACGTCGGTTGCTACGACAACGGCGGTTGCGATAGCAACACGTCCCGGAATCACCCCTGTGAAACCATCAGAAGACAAAACTGCTTTGAAAACTAGCGGGTTTTAAATGTTATTTTCCCAATCGAATTGGAAGGCTATTCATTTGCATATACCCTTCAGTGCATGTCGCTTGCCAACCAGGTTCAAAACTTTAAGGTAAATGTGAAACCTATACCTTTAATTACACGCAGTTTTTGAAACAGGCTTGACAACGTTGTACATCTAGTGGCTTTCACGATCAATCGAGCCTTGTTCTGAGAAAACTGGGCATAATGCATGTGCGTAAAGTGTCGTCCAAGATTAGCCTGTAAAGTCCGCACAGGCTAATCAGGGACGACACTTTCCGCCTAAACATGATTTTCGGTAAGGAGGGACTTTCTTGAAACTAAAAATACCATTAAAGCAGAAAGTGTCGTCCCTGATTAGCCTGTGCGGACTGCACAGGCTAATCTGGGATGACTCTTTACGCCCATGCATTATGCCCAGTTTTCTTAGAACACGACTCAATTGATGAATGCGTTATCAGAGGAATTCGTCATTCAACAGGGGCAATTATTTTCTTCTAAATTTAGTAAATTCCTAAATCATTAAGAGCGGTCAAGAGTGCTCCAAGGCTGTTAGTCGCCCTGGGGATCTCTGTAGCCTCTATGTTTTTGAAAGCTTACCCGTATATATTTATGTATAGTGTACAGTTTATACATTTCGTGGCCTACCACATTGAGAGCGGTCGGGATTGTCGGGTATATCACAGGCTGATCAGGGACCACACTTCCGCCTAAATTGGATTCTTGCTAAGAAGAGATTTGAAAAGTGTTTGTCATTAAAGAAGAAATAAAAAAATAAATTAAAGCGGAAAGTGTCGTCCCTTACATGTATTAAGCCACGAATATGAGATGAGAGTAGTTACAAAGATCGGTGATTTAAATAAGTGTGTAGCGTGATATGTTTAAAATAAATTTAATTGTGTATCGACTACACTGTTTTCAACACGTTGACAATAATGTTGTACTCGTAATAACTATAAATTCCCAAGCCTTTATTCCTTGCTTAGTTGCAAGTAATGCTCCATTAACAATGCTATCTGACCAGACTGTATGTCGTCTAAAAAACACCCGTTGATGCTTTAATCTACCCAGGATGCCCCGGGTTTCTGTGCACCAACGGAACGTTCGTCCCGATGATTCAGACTGTGACGTCATGATTTAATTCCCGAATGGGTTCGACGAGATGGACTGTTTGACCGTTGACCGAGGTCCGAGTGTTTTTTTGTGTATACATTTTTAAACGGATCAATTATTAAGTTGCAAACTCCGCTCAGGCAATACGTAAACAAATGTGTGTTTACACGTCACGTTTGAGTAAAACGGGGTTTAATGCATGTGCATGCTTCACAGGCTAATCATGGAACTAGATTTTCGGTAATGAAATAATTTCATAAAGATGTCGTGCCTAATGAGGGTCTGCATAGTCTGATCTGGGACGACATTTTAGGCACATACATTGAGTCCTGTCAGAGCGGGAATAATATATTAAACATTGATGCTCTTTAGATTGCGAGGAGAAAGAAATAAGATACACTACAGGCAGTGCGTCCCCGGTGCGCGGCGGTGAGACGGAACCCCGGACTATTTTGATGGCACTGACGAGTGGTAAGGCTGTAAATAGACCACCACCCTCGACCTGTATACATCACGCATTTATACGATCGCTACCTCGCGTCCTTTGTTATATGTGAATTTCACACCTAATAATAATATATAATAATGCGTAATACAGCCACCATCCATCGGTATAGGCCAGTTCATTGTTATTGTTTTGATTCCCGATTTTCGCGCATGCGCAATGCACTGGTAGTCAAAAAGCATTGCTTACAGCTAACGCAAAGCATATGGATAACGAGACTTGTTTAGTCAATACATCGAAAAGAAACTTAAAAAACAACACCTAAATAATATTTAAAAAATATTATGTTCAGTGCCAAAAGAATGCATTAACACATTTATTTGCATTTTAAAAGAACGCGTCATTAGCATAAAAGTAATTAAGATTGTCTGAAGACTGAACGACAGACAATTCGACGCAACAAAGAGCTCTATGCATTAGCCGTATAATTATTTGCAGAAAAGCTTCAATAAAAATAATGATACATCTAATTATAAAATTATAATTATCAATTGCATGCGTAAACTAGAATGTGTAAGTGTTTCATTGAAAATAAACGTACTACAAAGCCCTATTAAAAGCGAAGTTCATGACGGTATTTACATGTTATTTTAATTTGGATGGGTGTTGTTCAGAGAATGACTTGAGGAATATTAACATTTAACTGAAAAACATAACCTCACATGATGCAAATTGAACTGTGTATTCATGTATTTTGTAAACTCGTTACTAGTGATCAAGTATGAGTGACAACTATCTAACATTTAACACACACGCACAAACACACACACACACACACACACACAACATAATATATATACCTATATATAATATAATATATACACATTGTTTCATTATTATTTACCCCCATTGATGTCAAACGTAATTTCTTGTTTTTATGATGTATTTCGTGCATTGCCGTAACATTACATCTTCATACTGAATGACGTATTTATAATTAACCGATGCCCGCTAAATACGTTAAATATTTTTTATTTACATTTTATAATTCATAAATACTTTATTTTTTTTATAAATAAAACGGGCCTTTTTCTTTACCGTGTTCAATTTCTGATAATCTATAGACTTCAAATTGGTACAATAATTATGTAACATATCTAATTTAAGCAACTGTTAAGTATGTCGGTGGTAAATTTATTCAACCAAATGCCTAGTTACTTAATACTACCAGAATGAAGACATGGTGGCATCATCAATTGCGTTTAATGACCAGACTGTCATCTGCCACCTAGTGTGATTTATGACACCATGTTGTTAGTTAGGTCTGGACAATATCTGATCAAAACGAGATAATCGGATTAGGCAGAACAAAGGGGCAATAAAACACCGGTATACAAAGGCTTAAACGATTTTAAGATTGATGCAAACAATCAAATGAAAACTATTGCATTTAATTTAATTAAATGTTTATTTAATGTGTCAACATGTTAGTTTTCCCGGACCAGGGTAAAGGTCCCTGCCCAGACATTATGGTTAATTTGTAAATGTTTTTTTATTTAAATTTGATCTATTTATTCATTGTGTTCAATCTTATTTGTTTCAGTAACGTAGAACAACTTGTTGGCATGTTGAAAAATAAAATCTAAATATAATCGTTTAAATTTAACCGATCACGCTCTATTTCTCCCCATTGATTGTATCTTTCTTTTGACTACCAATATAGCCCGGATGTAAACACGCAGGTGCGCGTGACGTCACGCGTGAACTGGTCTATGTGTAGGGTATGTATCTAACACCTGTAATCCGACGGCAACCCATCGGCATGTGGAAGGTCTGTATAACACGTTTGTAAGTCGATAAACACACCTCAGCCGGCGGTAGGTATGTAAAACTCGTCATTCGGGCTATGTATAGTATACTATACTATACAATAAACACTGACACAAATTTAAAATTTAAGTGAACATATGGCCATAGTGAGTGTCAATAATAAGTTATCATGTTGCAGATTTAGAGCTAAGACTGATGGACGGTCAGATTGACCTCACTGGCAAATAATACTTTATTCGAGACTAGAACTAGGCTAAAATCTAGATGTTTATGTTCTTTTTAGAGACCACTCAATGTGTCGGGTGTATCAAGCACGTCACTCCCGAAAGTAAGAGGTACTATTCTGGTACCCTGCTTCTTTTACTGCGGAAAAAAGGTCAGGTAAACTTCAAACATGGCGGCGGCCTGTGGATTATCAAATGTGAGCAAATTTTACAAAATAAACGATCATGTTCGGGTAATTGTTTAAATAAATCAGGAATAAACCAATATATACGTTATCTGTATTTATTGTGAATGTTTCATCAAATTTGATAGAGAAATCACGCTTTGAGTAATGACCATAAATTCGGACGTTCACGTTTACGTTGCGATTTCGGATATTTTCTAAATGATGACTTGTAAATCGTAACATCCTTACAGGATTATTGCACTAAAAGGTGCAGGAAGGAAAATGTGACCATATTGCCCAATGCAAAAAATTAAATGTTATAGTCAATATTACTGACAAGAAATTGCCATCACTTTACTGGATACCTATATTATCGATACATAAGACGCCATATAAAAGTTAATTAGTTATTTTCTGTTATGTACTAAATCATTTTTATCATTATGCAAGTTTTGCTGTTGTATAATTGTGTAATATCTTCGATACCCAAGTAATGCCCATCCAAACAGACAAAGAAAAAGAATTTCCATTTTCATGAAAATGAGAAGGAATTATTAATATGTTTTCACATGAATTAGAAGTTGAAAATGTAACTTATAGTTAAGAATTGTTAATAAATATGTTCTTTTAATATGTACAAACTCATTATTATCATATTAGTTATACAATATTGCAATATCTTTATTACCCAGTATAACCCAGTAAAACCCGGGTTTTCCCAGTATTACCCGCCCGGGCCGGTCAATACAATAAAAACCCGGGTCTTATGCCAACCCTGGCCAAAGCATGTTCATGTATCAAAGATTTTAATGATAGTAATATAAATTCTAATATTAACAAAAAAAATTGCTAAAACAAGGCTTTTTGTATCATAACCTAAGAAGAAAATTCGCTAAATTTTACTCTAAGTATGGTGATTTAATTTCAAAATATAATGTTTCTTTAAAATGGCATTTAAATAATGTAATTTCCCATCTATCATTTTATGGAGATTTTTTGAAGCGTGTCCGCAACTCAAATATATTAAACCAAATGTTCTTATTAAACTTTTCAATTTAATTAACTTGTTTTTATCAAAAGGATACGATGCTTATGTACTTAAAAACACGTGCTTGATGGTTTTCGATTCACTATATCTTTCTTCTCTTACAATTTGGAATCATTAGTGATATTATAGGCATTTTTCACTATTGAACAAAATTGTGTCTTTGTGTTGTATGCACAAATCTGCATGAAAACTACATTTCATTATTTTTCTCTTTCCGGAATTGTTTTAGTATGTTGATGCTGCATTAACAAATATAAGTGTATATGAATTGAAAACACTAAAAATAAACGGTTGCAATAGACACCTATAAACTGTTAGATGCCCATAATATCTCTTTAACATTGCTCTGGTTAATGTATTATTAAACAAGGTGAGCAAGATTTATCCACACTGGTTTTTGCCGAGTCAACTTTGATTGTTGAGGAATTATGGGGGCATATGCAACTTCAGTCCCCTCAGATCTGCGCTTGATATAATGCTTATTCACTTTGAGTATGTCCAAAATCTAGCCACAATGAGTTGGATGGAATCCAATGATACCCCTGCCTAAAGGCAGATAATACTCCATGTTTTATAAATATTTATATGGACCTGATAATGTTGCTATCCAAAATAATAAAGAACATGGAGGGGGACTAGAAACCCTGGACATGTTATAGAAAAAATATATTATCAAGTATTGTGAAATCATTAATTAATGTTTGTTGTGGTATAATTAGTCGCATTAAGCTACATTGAGCTAAAGCCTTTGAGACCAGTTATTTCAAATGGTTTGGTTCAGGTAGCATGCCAATATCAAATAAGTAGGGTATATGTTGGCTATCAGGTCTACTTATTTTATTTTTATATTGAAATATATTTATAATAGACATCCTCCTTTAAGTCCTTACAAATTACAATTTGTTTCCATTAAGTATTAAGTAGGTCAAGTTACCTAAACCATACCATTTATTTTTAGGCCTAACAAATGGTTGTTTTATTTTTATTTTTCAAGACACAAAATATTCGCAAGCTTTGCAAAATTACAATCAAACACACAATACTGAAATTCACACAAGCAGGGGAGGGCTTCAGCCATGGGAATTATTCCACGAGAACTCTTGAAGAAAGAACGGAGAAATTATTTGAAATTTCCTGCAATTCTTCCTCACATATGATAAAGGTTTCTGTAAGCAAAAGGCGGAGATCACAATGTGGAATATTATTATCCATAGCCTGGAAGTTGACGTTTTGGACAATAGCTGCAGATCCAAACCAGTGTTGAATATGACCTACTTTCCCCACACTTTTACGCTCTTGTGAAACACCCATCTTGAAGTTTATGTTGTCCCCCACTATGCGAAAGCATTTTCCTGATTTCAAACTGTCTATCAATTTAGAATTGAATGTCCCAGATATTGAGGTCATCGTGTCCAGCATACTCTGGTGGCATAGTGTGATCCCCAATGGTTGGAGTTGATCATAGACCTGAAGAATCCAACAGATTTCATGTAAAAAATTTACAAATGTTTACAACTTAGTACATGAAATATTTCATTCAACAAACTTTCTTTCAGACTTACAAAACTATATTTGGTAAGACCAAATGTTTATGCTTTATTTGAAAAATCAATGTTTGACAGTACTGTAAAGCGGGTTATTTCTGTGGTGCCAAAATTTGGCGATTTTTCTTTTAGGACATATTGGTGGTGTCTAATTTTGGCGAAAATATTTCATGATTTTCTGTGTTGATAAGCACAATCACTTTCTATAATATATATTGTGTTGTATGGATTGTATGGAGGTGTTTTATTTTTATGCTACCGTTCTGAACAGCCAAAATAGGCAAAATTTACCCCCCCCCCCCCCCACGCCCCCATTTAAAAATACCCGCTATACAGTAATTGATTTCAGTATTAATATTCATGTCTTTACGCTATTACTTGATGACAGAAGCTATTATTTTTTAAGTTATTTCACCAATATAAGTGTAAAAAAAAATTGCAACAAGGCCAGTTTTTGCACAACAAAAGTGATACAACTGACTGCTTCTAGCTTTTTCATATTGACATTACCATATTGAATTCCAGATGACGAAGAATCTATTCATCTTTCACAGACAGTGAACAGTGAAATCTGTAACACAACATTTGGAAACATTAACACAAACAATAACAAGGACTGTTTGTAAAACATGCATGCCGCCCTATATGGGCTATAAGTTGTAGTAGCAGCCATTGTGTGAATACGTTTTTTGTCACTGTGGTGGTGGTGGTGGTGGTGGTGGTGGTGGTGGTGGTGGAGGTGGTGGTGCTGGTGGTGGTGCTGATGGTGGTGGTGGTGCTGATGGTGGTGCTGGTGGTGTACTAGTAGTAGTAGTAGTCAATAGGGGTCATCTGCGAGTCATGATCAATGTACCTATGAAATTTCATGATATTAGCCCCAAGCGTTCTTGAGTTATCATCCGGAAACCACCTGGTGGACGGACCGACCGACCGACCGACATGAGCAAAGCAATATACCCCCTATTCTTCGAAGGGGGGCATAAATATCAAAACTAAAAACTTTAACAGAAACGAGCTTTCAATTAACTATATACATAAACTGCACAAAATGCTAACATGCCAAAACAGAGCTACTGTGGTTTTATTAAATTATGTGCGCCTTTAATTTTGTAAAAAACTTTTTTGAATACTAAAATTCCAAACTGGCCATTCCTAGTAGATACATATGGGTAATTTAACAATTTGCACATTCATCGGAATCCCAATACAAAACAAGAGGCCCATAAGGGCCTGAATCGCTCTACTAGCTGGAATCAAAAGGGCTCAAGCCCTTGATAGTATGAACAATCTGAGTAAGTTTTAAACAAACAGACCCAAAATGGGAAATTCATCGCATAAACAAGAAACGTAAAATTTAAACTTCAAATGGCTCCTTTTCAACAATAAGTTGGACAAATTTTGTTCACTCTCAATGGGGTTCTGGCCCTTGATGATATAAAACATCCGTTGAAGTTTCAAAAGGATAGAACTCTATATGTAAACAAACAAGAAATGTGTTTGTCGGAAACACTATGTCCCCTTAAGCTTTGATTTTATTTTATTTTTTGACCTTTGACCTAGAAGGATGACCTTGACCTTTCACCACTCAAAATGTGCAGCTCCATGAGATACACATGCATGCCAAATATGAAGTTGCTATCTTCAATATTGCAAAAGTTATGGCAAAATGTTAAAGATTTTCAATTTTTTTCTCAAATTCAAGGGGAGATAATTCTGGACTTATAACTCCGATATTGCTCATTTTCGATAGGGTTTGACTCATCATTCAGATAAAGACACTGTGCAAGTCGGGAAATTATTGGATGAAAACTGTGGACTTTATTGTGTAAACAAGCCTTATTTCACAATTTTCTCAAATTCAAGGGGAGATAATTCTTGACTTTTTACTCTGATGTAACCCATTTTCAATAGGGTTTGAGTCCTCATTAATTTCAACACACTGAACAAGTTTGAAAAGAATCGGATGAAAAATGTGGACTTTATTGGATAAACAAGAAAAAGTCTAACGCAACACAGACAGACAGACAGAAAACATGCCATCCCATAAGCTCTTCTGGCCTACGACCAGTAGAGCTAACAAAAATTAGAACAGCATGAAATTGCCTGATACCAATGTAAAAGACAAGTTCCTTTATTGTTTACTGGTAAAATGTACAGAAACAAGGGCTGTTTGTAAAACATGCATGCCCTCATATGGGCTGTCTGTTGCAGTGGCAGCCATTGTGTGAATACGTTTTTTGTCACTGTGACCTTGATCTTTGACCTAGTGACCTGAAAATCAATAGGGGTCATCTGCCAGTCATGATCAATGTACCTATGAAGTTTCAAGATCCTAGGCCTAAGCATTCTTGAGTTATCATCCGGAAACCATTTTCTTATTTCGAGTCACTGTGACCTTTGACCTAGTGACCTGAAAATCAATAGGGGTCATCTGCCAGTCATGATCAATGTACCTATGAAGTTTCATGATCCTAGGCCTAAGCATTCTTGAGTTATCATCCGGATACCATTTTCTTATTTCGAGTCACTGTGACCTTTGACCTAGTGACCTGAAAATCAATAGGGGTCATCTGCCAGTCATGATAAATGTACCTATGAAGTTTCATGATCCTAGGCCTAAGCATTCTTGAGTTATCATTCGGAAACCATCTGGTGGACGGATTGACCGACCGGCATGTGCAAAACAATATACTCCCTCTTCTTCGAAGGGGGGCATAATTAAAATCTTTGATATTCAAAACGGCGCCTTCTTTAAATGTCACAAGTTGAAAAATATCTTTAATGAATAATGCCCATATTAGATTATACAATAGTCTATAATTTATATTCATATTGATGTATACTTGTAAAAAATCATGAGGTAATCACAAATATACGTGTGAATTGATTTAGTGCATTGTAAACTTAACAAATCCTATTAATTTCACTTTTGAATTTTCTAGCTTACTACATTATTGGCCTAAATCCTTACAATTAAGCTTCAATTTTGTTAAAAAAATAATCCTGATTAGGACAATTAACTTTCCTCAAGCATGTCATATATACTGTTTACTTTCCTAAACCTTTAAGTTTTAATAATAGATAATCAGACAAGACATCGAAGCTAACAGTACTCATACAAATATAAACAAAAGGAAATTAACAGGGCAGAAACAAACATGAAACTGTGTAACTAAACATGAACTTTACCTTCTGGTGTGTTTGTTCATTTGCTAATGCTACTGAGATCATCTTCTGTACCACAGACAGAGCAGAGTACCTCTGTTTCATCAGGATCGCAGACGCTGTCCCCATCACTGGGACGAGGTCTTGGGTCCTTTTACTGTCACCTATCTTTTTTCTAGGTAAAGTGATGGCAAGGAGCACCTGAGCAAGGAAACTTTGTTTTTTGACCATTTCGTTTATGATGTTTTCCCATCTAAATTTGATTAAGTTGTCAAAGTGTTTCAAGTACAGTGCACTTCCCTTGTTTGCACACTCTTGTGCCTCCATCTCAAGATCAAATAACACTATATTTCTCAGTTCTCCTCCAAGTGAAGTTATACCCATCATTGTTCTGGCCATCTGCTGTGGTGTAGCATTATCTGAAAAAAGTATAGGAAAAAACTAATTACTTGCAATTCTACTTTCTTTTTTTTTGTATATTTTGCCAGAGCCCAGACAGGTTCTACTCTATGTGGTGATTTATGTTACCCACCTCTGTATCAAGTGGGGTAGTTGCCAGCTACTAGCAAGGAGTTGGCGTGTACTGTTTAGAAATCCAGGAAACATGTTAGGTAACCAGATGCCATGATATAACTGAAAGATTGTTGAAGGCGGCTTAAAACTCCAAACAAACAAAGTAAATTGCTTATTGTCTAAGCTTTAGAATAACAATGACATTTTAAGGTTACCTTTAAAAAAAAATCCTGTAATTTCTCCTGCAAGCCAAGCTATTGACACTAACTGTTAGATTCATATCAGTTTGTGGGTTGTATGGCCTTTTTAAATCCAAAAGCAAAATACTGATGCTTGTCAAGTTCACTGGCATTGCAGTCTGCCCAAGGCTTTGAAACTGTATAGATCTTTGAAAGCGTGTTATTTGTACTTACATATCAGGTCGATAAGGCACGCTTTCTCAGTTTTTGAAAGCGGGGCATACTGTCTCAATCTTTTCAAAGCTGTCTGGTGAATCAACTCTGCTGACCTACTAGCACCCTCCTATAGAAAATAAATCATAGTAATTCATTTTCAATCATATTAATTCATTTTCAATATAAATGCTAAGCGTCATTAATTATAGTCATTGAGAACTTTACATAAACAATTATTTTTCAATATATTTAAATTCACTTCATATAATCCATTTAAGCAAGGCTGTCCGAAGAACACTGACGTATTGTCATAACCCTGTTGTCGTCGTCTCCGTCGTGCAAAAACTTTGACATTTTTAAATATCTCTGCGATTAGGGCCTACACAGTTTGGCTTTCACTTACAGACTAAGTTTATCAAGAGACCAGTGTATGCCCAATATATAGATCTCCAGTGTCAATCAGTATTTGCAATTGTCCAATCAAAGAGGACAGTTATCTCTGACAAATATAAGCGTGTAAAAGTAATTTCAATAGAGCCTTTTGTTAAAATTGGCTCCGACAAGAATGACAGGAGTGGTTATCTATCGTCTGCCGAATGGTCTATTGTATGGGGACTGGGTTGGGCCTACACTGGTCACAAAGGCCATACGACATGTTTTCGCTTAAATTGTCTCATATATTTGCTGAAAATGTTTAACCCAACATGTAATAATTTTTTTGGTTCAAGAAAAATCCAGTAATCCTCTGTTTGTTCAGGCCTGTGAATGAAAAATAAATAGTAGGTTTTTATGACTTTGACAAGAAGGAAAACAAACCATTTATTTTCAGTGCATGATTCTGTGATAAACCTTATTAGTAACAAAATTGGATTTTCAATACCAAATATGTTACATGGCATGCAAACACAATAACTAAGGTCAACAGGATACGCCGACATTTGAGCAAACCAGTTATTCATGTTGAAACATGTCAAATATAATAAACAACAACCATCTTGTCTTTCCATTATGATAAAATGCCAGTACAAACTGGTTACTTGCTCAACAGTATATGTTATGCTGTAATATTAACTGCATGAATTTATCATCAATTTTGAAACTTTGAATGTTTATGTTAAGCATCCCACAGGGATATGCTAATCCACCAAGTATGTTACAAATAACATGGTACATTTTTTAAAATAGAATTCGTATAAATCTGTATAACATACCCAGCTATGAAATCTGTTTGTGTTGCAACATCTGCTGTAAGATTGTTCAGGTTAGTGGCATTTTCCAGAGGACTTGTAGTACATATATTTGGACCTATAAGGAGGCGCTGTGCCACACTCTTGCAGGAATTCCCAATAAACATAAATACAATGTTTACTGCAAGTTTTGGATAATGTAATAGTGAAAAGTATTACAGTTACTGCATGAAAATGTATTAAAGCAAGCATGAAATAAAAGATTTTCAACCAATGAGCCATTAAAAAGGATAACGGATTTACCCATGGGTAGTGGACTTTTCTTGAGCGTCACCATATAATTATTATCCTAACTTGACAGTACGTACAAGTATAATATATATATATATCCTGTAGTTTCATCTATTAATGAATGTTATTATACTGGTTTTGCTATACATTAAGTCTTCTCTCTGAAAATGTCTTAAATGCAATTTGTGGTTTGTAGGAATTCATATGGTGAGCAAACACAGTTGTTAACATGTGACTGGGCGACTTGTATGTTTGTTTTTGTTTTGAACATTTTTTCAATTATACAAGTGGGAAGTACACCTAAACATTGTTCCTTGGTGGAAACCAATACAAGATACCAACTTCCACCGGCAACTGCCCTACTGTCTCACGTAAAGAGTACGGTCGCAGCAGGGCTGGAACCCGTAACCCATCCATCAATGAAAAAACAATGATTAGCAGTCAACAACTGTAATCACTTGACCACTGAGACAGTTTGACTGGAATAATTAACCTATTTGATTTACACTATTACACACCATTCCTAGAACTGTCTGGGAAAGCAGCATTGATCTTTTCAGCAAACTCATTACAATACTCCACTAGAGATGTTCCGGGGTCTCTTGGTGTTTCTTCAACATGTTTGATGAGGAACGCCTTCTCCTCGGATGTCCAGCCCAGGTTCCTGCGTGTTTTGTCTTCCTACTTAAGCATACAGACAAATTGGCACATGTTTGACAATTATTGTATAGTAGATTGAGAATTTAAATTTTAGTGTAAATATTATTAATTCACATCTTGCTCTTTTAACTGGAATAAATTTGGGTGGACATAGGTACAAGGTTACAATTACATTTAAATATAAGCTCAGAACAGCTTTTAAAACCATGAAAAGGATAAGACACTGTGTCATCTATAAATTTCAAAGCAAGCATCAAGGGTGTCTCAATGATAATATGAATGCAATTTTGTATTAATTAAATTAAACTCGCCTTCACCAATTTAGCCTTTAAAGGTTGTGTAGGGTTTTTTCCTGTGGGTGAGGAAAAATCACGCTTTCGTTTCTTTTCTGGTGTGTAAGCTTTCACAGGTGCGTATGAATGGTCACCGGAAAAGAAAGATGCAATTCGTTCGTGCTTTCTTTCAAGCAATAAATATGTTCTAGGAGCTGAAAAAATAAAGGTAAACCATACATCATATAACTCCCACACAGGCGTATCACAAAGATGGCATATTTTTATGTTTCTGGCCATTTTTCCGTTACATGTGGATTAAATATTTTATGTAAAAACAACATTATTTTTGTGGGGTGCTGGACGTTTCGTGCCACTACCAGTTCGTGCCACTGATATTTGTGTAGGAGGGCATTGGACGTTTCGTCCCACTGATATATAAGCGGATAGGTGTGAATAATACCGTATAGGTGTGAATCATAACGGGTAACTTTCGCACCTTGATTGTAACATCTGTTCAATGTTAAATCAACATTGTTTTATTTCAAGATTATTTATTCATTTTAAAAGTATTCTGCGATTTCAAGAATTATTTTTAATTACATGAACAAAAATGTTTAAGAGTCAATTTACATGCTTCTTATAATACATTAACAATATCTAGATTGATAATATCAGGCTTCGCGAAATCGGAAAAAAACTGCCGGTCATCCGGACAGGCATTTCAGAAAATGTGCCGGTCCGGAGAAAATTTAGCCGGACCGAAAAAAAACAACAACACAACTATGTACATTAAGAAAAACCCTTTATTTTAGCTCAACAAGCCTTTATTCTAATAAGACAGCAGTTTTTCAGTGTTTGTCATCTCGTCTTGAAAGTCTTCGCAATCTTCTTCGATTTCCATATCTTCTTCATCATTGTCACACAGTTTGTCAATCTCCTTTTCGAAGTTAGTGATTTGTACCACACTGGGCACAGGCACTTCAGCATCTTCCTCTGAGTCGGAGTGAGTGGAGTCTGATTCCAGGCATATCACTGCACTTGAAGAAGTTGATGGGGCAGAAATGTCTGTGGTTTCTGGGTCATGCTTACGCTTGCGACTGCGTGTGTAAGATGTCCGTCTTCCACCAGAAGGCTCAGCCTGAAAAGTTAAATTTCCAATGCCCAATCAATATTATAACAAATAGTATAAACAATACTTTGCCAAAACATGGTGGAGGTACTGCACATAGTGGCTGGTTGCATGTTTTAATATTGTAAATGAGCTTGACTTCAAGTTAAGCTTACCAGCCATGAATCTATAGCAGATTCTGGATTGAAGGCATCTATGCTGGGTGACAACAGCTTGACGGTCATCAGGTCCAGTAGAACAGTTTCCCCCATCTTTTGCCTCCTGCAAGTTTTGAGGAGTTTCAGCTGTGAGAATGCGGTCTCGCAACGCACACTAGTGGATGGGAGCGTCAACAGCAGGTCAATCACTAGGGTGATATTTGGCAGATCATCTGCCACTGCTCCTGTCAGTACCTGGTCCCATCCCAGGTCTGATAAGTCGTTGCCATGCCTGAAAACATTATCATTACATAGGTATTCAACCGAATGTACCCGGAAGTATATTATTTCTGTGTTGTTTTTCTTCAAATAATTTAAAGAGTTCAATTGAAACGGTTTCCTAACTAAAACAAACAACACAAAACTTACTTTTTTGGCACCAGTTTCTTCAAAAGTTTCCACTCGTTTATTGCTGCCACTGGTGTGAACTCTGCCACCGCACGCTTCAGCGTTTTCTCAAAATGGGAACACACCAGTTGAACGTCCTCATCACCATATTCTGAAATAAAGGTAACACATGCTAAAACTTTAACCATTTTATGTGATGAAATATACGCAACCATAAACTTTTTATCTATAAGAGACAAATTGTAACTAATGATGTAATTATTAGTATTATAATTATTATATGTTGTTTCTGTTTATTGAAATAAGCAACACAACCATTGCAGCTTGCTCTTTGGTGATTTATGAAAAAAATTATGTACTCTTAAATTTTTATACATCATTCAATGTTCCATTATTATGAGTGAAGTCAAGTCAAGTGAGGCAAAATGCAACACCATACGTTTTAGTATATAATATTACGTTTTATATAAATTATTAATATATTGGCCAAGTATGAATGTTTACATTCTAAATTTACTTAGCAAACAACTTTACTTGTTGCAGATAGGTTAATGAAATCTCCTGTTATATTAATGAACAACAAATATTTATCAGAGTTCGATCACTAGAAATACAGCACGTTTGAGAACTGATTTTTAACAGAAAGCTTTATACTATAGCCAGACAAGAGTTTTGCACTTAACTCTTAACTGCTTTCACACAGGCTGAAACGTTGGCTTATAATTATACTAGCTGTAACAACAACAAACAAACCAAAATAAAACAAACAATGAAACCCTGTAAAGACTATGCTAGCATGCAAACATTGCATTGAAAACATCAACTGAAGAAACTAAACTTCTATATCAATTGAACTTGGGCAATAACTGGGGATCAACTGAATATTAAACCTGTCAATTTGCCTAATGGCCAACTTCTCAAGTGCAGAATCTTAGTAGCATTCTGAATGTCTTTCGACTCTGTTGCGAATCTTGTCTTTATGGCCTCGACCAGACTATCAATGATGCCATCTGCATAGCTCATGCTTGACGCATTACCTCTAAGCGCTATCCCTTCATGTGTTCGTTTTTGTAGAAGCTCGATGGCAGCTTCAGGTAGCCTTTCAAGCCAGCAGTCAATTTATTATTTTAATATGCAACCTACTTCTAGTAGTCATAATGATACAGATCATACTATTACTAACACTGCGATTGGTTAATATTATTGATAAGTTTATGTTTCTTTTTATTTCATGGCAAATTTTAATATTGAACGGTGACTACAGTACCTTCCTTTCTTTTCTTGTAGAATTTCCATTGTGCTTTCAATCCAGCACAGGCTATCACAGAGCGTCACATCAGATCTTTGGAGCTTGAGGGAAAGCCTCATCGCTGGGTCCAGTGCATCCTGAAGATTATATATATACATAATTATACACATTTGAAATGAATGTATGCACTTAAATTCTTTTTGCTTTCATGTTATATGTTAATCTTTATACCATACTAGTATATTAATTTAAATAGGTTTGTTACAACATGAGTGTTTGTATGTTAAATAAACAATTTATTGGTGATGAACAACCTTGCAGGTATAAAATAATGATGAAATATGTATTACATTCATGATTCTTTAATCATGTTATTGAATCTTTAAAATTACAAAAATGAAATATGATCACATTGAATTTCATACCAGTAGAAAGATACAGAACGCTAACAGATTTATATCTGTCATCAGCTTGTATAGACCTTCTGCTTTAGGATTTCCATGACTGGCAGTCGCAAGGTGGATTTCTAATGCCTGAAAAGTCTTGAGAAGCGCTGTAACTGATCTGAAGAGGTGAGGTAGCCACCTGGTTCCTGTAACTTTAGGTGGAAGCACTCCCTTGCCGATAGTGGAGATAGCTGTGAGAAGGCCAGTTTTTTGTTTGTGACTTTTCTTGTAGAAATAATGTACGCCAATGAGAAATGTCATAAGCTTTTCATACTGCTTGTTTTTCTTAATGGCATCTCTGAAGGCTAATTCCAGTCTATGCGATAAGCAATGAACATTGACTAGTTCAGAATTTATTCTTTGTTTCATCAAAGTTGATAATCCTGTACGAGAACCCGTCATGTTGGAAGCACCATCAGTACCCATGCCCACAAGTTTGTCTGAAATGTATACAGTTGGTTGATTATTGAATATTAGTTTCTTTCTGATAAAACCATTGCCATGGCAGGAGCAGAAATCATGACATTTACTTAAGCAAACATTGATTCAGTGATTCAAAGCTTATATTTACAGTTTCTTTCAATTATTTATTTGTTCAGATGCTGATGGTTTTAATTATTCACAAATTTATTTTTAAATAAATATTAAAAGAAACACAAATTTAGTTTTATCTTTTAGTGCTGGTGTTAATTTTAAATTACCTTTGTCAATATTTGTTTGTTTGAGCACATCAATTACGTGGTCATACAGGTCTGCAGATGTTGTTGATTTCGGGGAACTTGTATTCAGAAACCTCTCGGTTACATTGCCAGTTTTGGAATACCGTAAATACAATGTTTCTTGCTCAGATCCCGAGATGTCTGTAGTTCCGTCCATCAGAAAAGACAGAAAAGGAACAGCTTTACATTGTTTTTCTGTGTGAGAGAGTTCAACCTTAGCAATGTGATGGATAAAATTCACTGCTGCATGATCGTTTATATATGTTGATCCAATTTCAATTTGTTTAGCAATATCTAATTCACATAACCACTTATAATCGGAAATTGGTCTGTTGTTCTTTGCTATGGCATGAACGTTTCTAAACAGGTAACACAGTTTGTTACGCTCTGCCGCCTGCAACATTTTCAAGGCATTTCCAGCTTCGGTAGTTTTCAATTCTGAAGGCGTCAATGGCGTTGTTTTTGACATGCGTAGAGCTTTCTCATGGGGTGTTGACTTTTCATGATCAACGATTGCCGAATGCCGAAAATTACAGCTGCCTTCTACGAAAGTATTCCCTTTCACAGACACTGACCTGAATTGTGAATTTGCCCTACAGCAAGTGCAAAACATTGTTTTCGTTTCTTCGTCGTATTCAAGCCAGTCTCTTTCATTTTTCCATTTTGATTGGAAAGATCTTTCCACCCTTCGAGACTCGTACTCTTTCGCTTTTTCTTTTTTCTTATCGTCGGTTAGCTTACCTTTCTTACCTGGCTTTGCGCCATCATAAAAGCGTAAAAACGACATTTTGGATGTTTACATCCAGCGAAATATGTAACAGTTACAGGGCATCTAATTGGTCAAACTATATTTAACTGACCAATGATATCCATTTACGCATTTTAACAACGTAGACTAAAGATTGTAGAAGTATCGAAAATAAAATTGCGGTTTACTGACACTAACTTGTACAATGTAAAATGATAACATTTTTGGAGACCTATGACGAGTGCATGTTATAAAGATAATACTAGAACATTGTTTATATTTAATAAACAACCTTTTTAAAGAAATGCTTCATACAGAAATTCATACTTCAATGTCCTTATCTACTCGAAAAATATATCAAAGCTATCAAGATTTTTTGTTAGAACGCAGTTGCCGATTTTGCGACTTAGTTTGAAGTAGGTGTTGTGTAACCAGTTGGATTTGCTAATTGTACGTAACAAACTTATTGCAAACATCAAAACAATGAGCGATTTCATTTTCATGATGTAGACTGTAGTAAAAGGTTTGCCCTTCGAATTTTCAACTTTGAAAAAATATGATATGTTTGCATTCATTTCACATTTATTTTGCCGGTCACAAGGACCGACATTCTGGTTAAACCTGCCGGACCAAATGAAAAATTGCCGGTCAGGACCGACGGACCGGCAATTTCGCGAAGCCTGCAGATAACATAAATATATTCAAACATTTTCAATAAATTTACATTACCGGTATATTATTACAAGAAACGAAACAAGATTTACTATACTCTTTTATATTATACATTAACAATATCAAAAGGGAATGCATACATACATTTTAACAATATCTAGATTGATTACATAAATATATTAAATTAACATTATATTCATTACACAGTTTGAATCATCATTAAAGCGGTGAGTTGTTTACTAATTGGTCCGAGTCGGTAATTCATTGTTTGCTAATAACTTAAAGGCCCTTACCGCTAATTGATAGTTTGTGAGTCGATAGTAAAGCATAAGCTTTTCCTACAAGTAAAAGACCAACTTCATTTTATTAGGTCTTTATTGAATAAAATGTATTATTGTTCATTTGTGTTATATTATTATTTATGTATATAGTGCATACACATGAAGCATAAAAAATAACAGCACTTCATGTTTTATATTTTTTAAACATAATGAACTATGCACAAATATTTTTTATTTTATTTTTACATACACATACCCGGTACACATGATGCATAAAAAATAACAACACTTTATGTTTTATATTTATTGAACATAACGAACTATGTACACATATTTGTATACTAACAATAAATCATTTTATTTTTGTTATTTATAATTATAATTGTTAACATTGTTGTAATTTTCTACATTAATATACACCCCAATATCATTCACACCTATACGGCATTATTCACACCTATCTGCCTATATATTATCAGTGGGACGAAACGTCTACCCCTTTTCCACACAAATATCAGTGGCACGAACTGGCAGTGGCACGAAACGTCCATAAACCTTTTTGTGCACCCATGACTGGTGTCAGTCAGTGGTCAGAAACACAATATAATATTATAAACTCTGTTAAAGTGCTCTAAAATACATGTAAAAAGTCATTTGCAGGAAACGCTTGCATTAATTATTCCTTTAATATTTAAATAATAATTTTAGTTTAAGCAAATAATTCCTCCAGACATTATAAACATTGGATTATCCGAATTGTTTGTTTCATCCGGAATATGGCTAGGTATTCTTGTAGAATTTTCTGCATGAAATCGGGCAGATCACAACAAATGGAAGACACTTACGTATTTGTTATATAAGACTGTCTTCATTTTTTTCAATATATAGACATGATCATTTGATTCAAAGTAAACCGTCCACTGGCTGGCGCCATTCTTGGTATTTGCCTGACCCCGTTACGTAGTGAAAGGGGCAGGAACTCCAGACAAAAGAGGTACAGGCTATAGCTTTAGATATAACGGGTTGTGAAAAACAAAATAATTATTTTCTGTTTGAACAATTTTAAAAGAATATGCAATAGCATACAACTTTACAAAACGTTCTTGTGAATTGGAAATGACATAGATGGAAAGGGAAATAATTTTATCTTTTAATATGCACAAGTGCTCATGAAAATAGTTGAAGTCTCTCTTACACAAGACATCGCATTGTCATGTGGAAATTAAAGACTAATCCAGGGCTGGTATTATTACATCTTTAAATTACAGCATCTTACGTTGTATGTAGACCGTTTATTCTGATGAGAATTCTAAATATATTATTAGGCTTAAAAAAAGATGTAGGCCGACATTTCAACGAGTCTCGGTCTGGGAAAATGGGGTTTAATCCATGTGCGAAAAGTGTCGTCCAGGATTCGCGTGTGCAGTCCGCACAGGCAAATCAGGGACGGCACTTTCCACTTTATTGATTGTTTTTTGGTAAAAGGAAGTCTTCTTTATGAAAATCCAGTGTAGTCGGACAGTGTCGTCCCATATAATCATCTTATGACTTCACAGGCTGATCACGGCGACACTTTTATCAGAACGAGGCCCTTTTGTATTTTTATGTTTGTACTTTTCGCCGTTTTTAACATTATTAAGTCACATCGCGCATGTCAAGTAACCTCATACTTATTTGCGCAAGTATAGCCGATCTAAGCACTTCACATGTACGTGTATGAGTATTTTGCACTGCCGATCTCTTACATCTATTCAATTGTTTGCAAACTGTTCATCGGATCAAATTGTATGCTTATATTTAAACTAAATACAATTATAACATATATCCTGTAAAATTATAGCTACAATAAATATTGTGTTGTTTCATGACGTCAACGTGATATAAAATAACATTTTAAATATTTCAAAAAATATTTTTTATAATAAAATTGATATAACCTATACGCAAACTACATGCTTGCAAATTAAATGCTTGAGGTTTTAGGCTTAATTTACAGAAAACATTAATTTACATAAATAATACTGTTTTATAACGCATAACATGACAGTCATATATTTCAATATGGATAGCGCAAAGTTTACTGAACACTATTGAGAAAACTGCAACATTGTGTTTTACTTTCACTTAAGACGGTTCATGTTATTAAAGCAATATAATGCACATATATCATACAGAACCTTTCATAGCACTACGATCATGAAAAATAATTACTAACTCCATTTCTTCGTCCACCATGTTATCCCGAAAATCACAACAATGACACAAATACTGTTTTTGTTCCCGAAACACTAAAATACTTCCAGTGTACAATGATGTCGTCAGTTTAAGCGGGTTTTCCCACAAACGTCATCGATGTTATTTAGACAGCGGAAAGTATCGTCCCTGATTAGCCTGTGCGGACTGCACAGGTTAATCAGGGACGGTACTTTACGCACATGCATTAAGCCCCGTTTTCCCAGAATGCAACTCATATTTACTAAATAGTCTAACGTTAGCGGGCAATCCAGCGTCAAGTGTTTCTTCGACAGGACCGACCGTTGCCATGACTTCGCTGACCCCTCATTCAAGAGATTGGGGGCAGCCCGGTGGGTGGGGAAGGTCCACAGTAAACACTTTTCAATAAGCCGCGTTCTGGAAAACTGGAATTCTCTTTCGGTGTTAAAGATGTGGTTTATTTCGTTGAATCCTTTAATCTTTAGTCTTTTCTTTGCGAAAATCCTACTATGTTTGCAGGTCGACTCATATCTCACATCAAACCATAATCTGTTTACAGGTCGACTCGATTTTTTCTTTAACCCTACTCTATTTACAGGTCGTATCGTATCGTACTTTAACGCTACTATGTTTGCAGATCGACTCGTATCGTACTTTAATCCTACTATGTTTGCAGGTCCACTCGTATCGAATTTTAACCATACTCTGTTAACAGGTCGACTTGCATCGTACTTCAAACCATACTCTGTTTAAAGGTCGACATGTATCGTACTTCAAACGTACGGTGGACCACGTGACCACGCATATCTGACCACGCCCCCTTCCCAGGAAGTGACACACCCGTTCGACTTCAATTCTGGGTAGAGCAATGTAATGTCCATACTAGTTTTGGGGGCATGGGAAAAATATAGGAAAGTATTTAATGCTATACAGTTTCAGACGACATAATGTTTTGGGCTCCAAATCCGTATGAATTCCTTCCATATAAAAATATGTCATTATTGTTTGGTTTGGATAACAACATTATCATCAAAACATCAACACGTTGCTTAAATTCTATCATAAAGATGCGTCTCGGTAAGAAGCTGAATAGGCTTTATTTAAATGACAAACACTTTGCAAATCCACGAGTTTCAGTTCTAGAAAGTATTTACCGAGAGTATGTTTTTTTTTCAGTGCAAAGTCCAGGGGTCAGGCACAGCAGCTCTGAGCGTTATTAGTTGCCTAACTGGGCCTATTAGGCCAAGCAACCCTTTACCACCAGAATTAGAAGCCTTGTGGCTACGACAATATGTTCATATATAGCCTCGTTCTAGGAAATCCGGGCTTAATGCATGTAAGTTAAGCTTTATCTCAGATAAGCCTGTGCAGTCAGCACAAGCTGTTCACTGACGACACTTTCCGCCTCAAATGGATATTATTTAAGGAGAGACTTCCTTTAAACGAAACATTCCATCAAAGCGGAAAGTGTCGTCCCTGAATATCCTGTGCGGACTGCACAGGCTAATATGGGATGACACTTGACGAACAAGGCTCATATTTATGAATATGAATTTGTTTTATTATACACTATTTCTGATATGTTTAATAACATACATGTATTGTTGCCTCTATATAGTTTATGTTTCCTCTATAAATTTTTCCAGCTGTGTTGAACAGATTTTTTATTTTAACTCTGTTCAATGTGTGTATCAAATAATTACATTTTAAGTTGCTATTTCTGGTTTGATATACACGTCCTTAAAAGTGACATTAAAGTTACATTAAAAAATGCCCTTACGGTAGAATTCACACCAATGACCTTTTGATCACAAGACCAGCACCGCGGTACATGTATTATATTCATGTTCTGAATGTAACCTAATGTTTATGCTAATGGATCTGTTTAAACTTGTCGCCTAAGATAATTCAATGTTTAAGGCCGGAATGCCCCGATGATTGCGGCTTAGATTTGCTTAAAATGAACCAGTACACGGGCTGCAAACCCCGCTAATTTTAATAAAATCTGCTGGAGTATTTTCCCCTGGTATTACGGTTATAAGTAAACTAATCCAAAGATTTTTTCAGCAAATACGTTAAAGGGATCTTTTCACGCTTTGGTAAATTGACAAAATTGAAAAAAGTTGTTTCAGATTCGTAAGTTTTCGTTTTAGTTATGATATTTGTGAGGAAACAGTAATACTGAACATTAACCATGCTCTAATATAGCCATTATATGCATCTTTTGACGATTTTAAAACCTAAAAATTATAAAGCGTTGCAACGCGAAACGATTGAATAATTTGGAGAGTTCTGTTTTTGTCGTTAAATTTTGTGAAACTACGAAGATTGCTTATATAAGGTATAAAATACGACAACAATGTGTACTCGGCGGAATAGCTCAGTAGGCTAAAGCGTTTTTACTTCACGACTCTGGCAGGACTCCAGGGGTCACTGGTTCGAAACCTGCTCCGGGCAATGTTTTTTTCCTTTTTTAAATTTTTGTCTTTATTTTTTACTGGAGCTTTTACGATCCAATGTTTACATTTATCAATATAAAGCATTTAATGAATAAGTTTAAAAAAAATGCCAAAATCTGTGAAAAGGCCCCTTTAAATGGCATTTTTAAAAATATAAAAAAAATATAAAGTTGACCGTCTAAGCAATTGTAAAGAGACACGACTTATAAACATATTATTAAAAATAATTGGTATCCACAAATTATTACATATAAAGGTGTATGTACAAGTAAATATTTCTGTAATGTGGCAGAGAAATCACTTGAAAACTAAGCTGAATAACTGCATGTATTATTGTAGGACTATTATGCCACGAGACTCGTTCTGGGACAAATGGGTTAATCAGTTTCATTAACGATTTAATAAGGTTATCCTCTAAAGGGACGTAAGTAATTTGAGAAACGGGGGTCTTTGAACATGGGCCTTGTAGTGACTACCGTATTTACTCTATGTTTTCGGACACTTAAAAATAATAATTTTTTTTCGTGTCCGAAAACTTAGATACGAGAAATATAAACAAAATACAGGTGTCCGAAAACTTAGAGTCGGAAATGGAAGTGTCCGACAATAGCGTCAATTGTATCAACGACTACCAGTAATAGCACGCGCTTGTAAAATACCATGCCGTATACAACTGTAGTATAAATTACAGTAATACATGTTTGTACTGCATTTTAAATAATTGTAAATGCTTAATTTATTTGACAGAAAGCTACTTCAAGGTTGTACTTTGACCAACCTGTTCAAAAATGAGCATGTGATGTACCGATACACGCTTGTATGAACCTGTAATTAACGCAATAAAAAAGCAAACTATGAATTCTTTGTTTGTTCATTTCCGATAGTTGTTGTGTAACACCTTCCATTGTTCGTAAAACTTGTAATAGGGTGCATCACAATTTGAAACATTTAGTATTTGTCACAGTTATTTTACTGAAAAGGGGTAGAACCATTGCGGTAGATAATTGAACTGTTAATTGGCCCTACCACTGGTAATTGTCATAAAGCTTATGATATCGGGCGAAACCATTGTTTAATACCGGTTTACAAGGTTATTTACTCAATAACGCAAATGTCATGGTCCATTGCCCTCAGGCATGCACCCGCAATGTTTTATGATGTTAATCTGGTTGTAAAACCCCATGATCGAAGTGTCATTAGATATCGAAAAAAGGTTCGAAATTTGGTAAAATAGCGCTGTAAAATATACTGTCCGAAAACTTAGAGACATAAATAACGGACGAAAATTCGTGTGTCCGAAAATAAAGAGTCACGAAAAATAATTATTTTTGCTAAAAAAGGGGGTGTCCGAAAACTTAGAGTGTCCAAAAACATAGAGTAATTACGGTATTGCATGTTTATGATTGATATACCATGCCCTATTTACGACTTCAGTGACATCTCGAACTGCGGATCGAGAATACGATGTACAGACTGTCGAAAGGGGCCGGTTTTATTGTTCTATTTAAATATATGAAAAGGGGTGTGAATATTTAAGTCACGGTCTCGAGTACGGGGCTTACTGCATGTACGTTAAGTGCCATCCCATATAAGCCTGCACAGTCCGCATACAATAATCAGGGACAACATTTTCCGGTTACACTGAAATTTCCAATAAGCAGAGACCTCATTTAAACGATAATTCCATTAAAGCGAAAAGTGTCGTCCCTGATTAGCCTTTAGTGACCGCACATGCTTATATGGGACGAGGCTTTACCCACATGCTTTAAGACCAGTATAAGCCGAAACGAAGCTCAATTGTGAGATGGCTTCAGTGTCTGATCTATGTTTATCGAGTACCCCCGATGTCTCTCACATCGGCGGTGTCCGGATATTGCTTCCCACGGAAAATTGTTCCCACGTCACATTATTTCGACAGCCCGACATTCGTTCTACAATTATTTTGATAACCCGAACGTTTTTTCCTACGTTTATTTTACAATCCGGACGTTCGTTCCTACGGTATTTTGACAAGCCGGAAAAATGTGTTTTGTGTACAATATTTTGACAGCCTTGACATTCGTTTCTAAGTTATTTTTACACCCTGGACATTCGTTCCTATGTTTTAAATAATTGCATTGGTATTTGATAATGAACAGATTAACATCTAGACAAGCACAATTATTATTCGTATTCATTATATCAAAAGAGGTACGAACATAACTTTAAAAACGGTACTAAATTGGAGGTTTTGTAAGACCGCGTTAAACAAGCGTGCTTTGCATCCCTTTTCATGACTGAACTGGGTCCGATAACTATTCTACGTGACCGGTGAAGTTATGACGATCAACGCATCCACTTCCGGTATAACATTGCCCTATCTATTGACAAATAAACCGTGTGTTTTTTACATGAACATATCGAATTCTATCACGACCCGCCATTTAAAAAAGTAGAATAAATGTGTGGTATTTTTAAACAAACCGTGAGGGGATTTTAATGTTGTGTAAGTGGTTCCAGAAATCCCTAGAACAAAATTAGTAAAATGAATATGGATAATACACAAATTATGTCTGCATTATGAAGCGCAGTAAAAAAACATAATTTTGTGCAACAGGGAAAAGTCACCAAAATATGTTTAGGTTCGGTAAATTTTGGATTAAATTTTTATTCATATGAATGATAGCTGCACTGAGTTCTACAATACAAGTGACGTCGCTAAGATTCTAAATTCTATGCTCGAATAAATATATTTGAATAGTTTTTAACTCTTCTTCCTGCTCGCCGATGCCTCGGCCGGAAGTAACGGCGATAACGCATCGGTGGAACTGAAATTGGTATATGCAGGGGACATGGAAAGTTGTCTCCCCCCCCCCCCCCCCCCCCCTGCGTACGAGCCTGCCGTCATGAATATATAGTAAAGGGAACTTCTAGCGAACAAACGCGATAAGCCTGTGTTATGCTCCGTGGGTCACTCGTACGCCACGAAACACACGTCTAAGTCTACAAAACGATGACCATGTAGTTAAAGTCTACCCGATTTCCGCAAGGTTTCGCATATTACAGATATCAGTGTTTGTTTTTATATTCGAATAATGTGTAACGTTATCATGCTCGTTCTCATGAAATATTTTTAAAACTGATTAAGAATATCATTAAAATATGAAAAATAGCACACTATTTAAATAATGACACATTAAAAATACAGGTAAACAAATTATAAGAGTGCCATATTAATTTGCATAAACTGTGATTATAATGACAATAGCATTAAAGTGAGAACCAATGTCCGGGTTTTCAAAATAATGTAGTAATCATTGTCCAGATTGTCAAAATAACGAGCGAACGATTGTCCGTGTTATCAAAACAACGAAGGAACAAACGTCCATCTGTGTCAAAATGAGCATAGGAACGAATGATTGTCATTCACTTTCTTTTAATTATGATTAAACTGGCTAATATCTATACAGTTTTTAGTTTCTGACAATCTGTAAGGAAATATACTTTCAATTTGAGTATTTAGCGTTACATTAGTCCTAGAAATGACTACGCAATACTTCTACTAGGAGAAGACATGTTGGTATTACAAGTTTTGTTTATTGACCAGATTGCTTCTACGTGTGGTGACAACTTGTTGTTATTTAGTATTTGACGGCACTGTTTCTGATGACAACGAGATAATTGGTTTGTGCCTACATAGTGGCAATATAACCACAAGTATCAATAAAAAAGATTATTGATCGATCTTTGATGAAACACCGCGAAAAAAATGCTCGAACGAAGAGTTTTAAACTGTGTGCAAACAAATAAAAAATAAAACAACTTCATTAAATAACATTTATTTAATGTATAAATACTTCAAATGTGAATTATAAATTACTGCTAATTCTGAAAATGTCATCTTGTTTTGACAGTATTATTACGGCGCCGAATGTTTTAAAGAGTGAATGTTTAAAATCAGATGTGGCGTTGCGTGGCACTATTAGCATTTGATACACGTTCAGTCTCGTTCTGGTATTTTGCGAGTCACGTACGTGACTTCGCCCTCTTATCAATGTTGGCGTATTGTGAAAAGGGTCTATTATAGCTAAAATTTCCTATTGCTTTTTTACTGAAAGACGTTTATAATTTTGATGGGATCTTTTGTTGTGGGGAAAGCCAAAGTACCCGTAGAAAACCCCACCTGTCAGGTATGGTTACCACAAACCAAACTCACATGCTCCGGGAACAGGGGTTTTAACCCTGGTCGCTTAAGTGAGAAGCGTAAACCGGACAGCATAAACGTACCGCTTTTAGAGAATATTAAGTAGAATTGAAGTCTTTTGTAAAACGAAAATCCATCATCAGCGGAGAGTGCCGTTCCTGATTAGCCTGTTGCTGAACACGCTACATTTGAACGAAACTTTACGCACATGTATTCAAATCAGTCTTCGCCGAGCAAGGCTCAATTTAAAGTATGAGCCAGAATGAACATTAGATCAACAGTATGACTTTTAACAAAATGTTGCTGTATATGTTTTCCAGCATATTATGTGTTGTGACAGCAATGCCTTATGGTGTAAAATAATACGTGTATGTACATGCAGATACGTTAATGTGGAAGCTGTTTTTTCTCATTAAAGAAGATAGTCAATGTGACACAATATTTTACTTCAGGACCGTAAACAACAAAGAAATATATACTAATGATAATTATGTTCATGAAAAGATGAGCTTAACCATCAAAACTTTCACCATAGCTATGAATTCAAGACGATTATCATCATAGATTAATTAGACTGAAATTAGCGCAAATACAAGATACATAATTACTCTAAAATTTTCGGACACTTGAAAATAATTATGTTTTTCCGCGTTCGGAATTTAGATACAAAAATAATCAAAAATTACAGGTATAAAAAAAAATCAAATATTACATGTGGACAAAAATTTAGGGACATATAAACAGGCGTTTATTTTCTCCATATAGCACTCTAACAAAGGAACTGCCCTTTTTGAGTTATCACAGGTTTCAGTCCCGTACGGACAAAGGGACAGACAAACATTCGGACAGACACGGTTTTAACCTAAATACACTGTTTGAATACTCAAAAAAGGACACAACTTGTTTATATTTACACGATATGTATTTGTCAGTTTAAATAAAAAATATGTAAAACTATTAAGAATATCTTTTGTAACATTCATCATAAATTGTTTATCTATTGGGTCATCACAATGAAATAAATTGAGATTCAATACAATGTTTCATTTAAGAAAAAATTGCCACTGAAATACTTTTACATAATACGTAGAGCCCAATGTCGAAGCTTTCCTTTTCAGTAATATTTCTGCGCCATTCGATATCCGGGAAACGCGCTCTTTGATCTTCGTTTGTCGTCTGCTGCGAGAGTTGTCTCCTTATCTTTGAAGAGCGTATCCGCTTGGTGTTCGGTGGCGGACCCCGGAACCGGAAACGGTCCTCGTCCTCCTCTTCTTCCTCGGGCTCTTCCGGTTTGCGCGTCTCCCGCGGAGATTTTACCGGTACCGTTGTTGAGTGGGTTAGGTCGAGATGCTTGTCGAATTCTTCCGAATGAGCGTCGTCCATGGAGTCACTGTTTCCGGTGTTGTAGCCCTTGTCATTGATGAATCCATCATCCTATAAAAACACATAGATTTGACTGACATGCACTGCCATTCCCCATCAATTTACATTTTGAGACGCAACATGTTTCAATGTTTGCTGCGGAAAAAGCGTAGATATTCCACTTAAACTATTTGTTTTTGTTTCACCAATACATTTTTTTGCGTTCCGTTGTTGTTGAACAGACCCCATACATTTTAACTAATGTGTCCTTGAGCTTAACCAAACACATCGCATGTAAATTCAAATCGAGGTTTGAATATATCTGCGTATGATGTGTCGTTCAAATATCTCTACATGTTTTCAAGATAATGAGCGGAAACCACAATCTCACGCCGAAAGCCCACTCAAACAACAATAAAACACAACGCAATGACATACATTATTCTAAAAGATGTTGTTCGATGTATATATTAATTAACATGAGCGGACTGAACAGGCTAGATTTGGAGGACACTTCATACACGTGCAGTAAGCCCAGTTTTTCCAGAACGAGGCTCATTCCTACTTACCTTATAAGGCCTCTCGTCCTCGTCCTCGTTCCGGCGGTACTTGCTTCCTTTGAAGAAGATCAAGTCCAGGACCTGGTCGCTCATCTTCGTTCTAGACCGGTACACGACGTTCGGTTTGTCCATGCGATGGGGAGGCGGGTACGAATCATCGGGCGTCACCTTGGTGAACCTCTGTTTTCTTTGAAATATTTGTTAAATAAAGTGAAATAAGTGGTTGCCTAGGTGCGCGTGGTGACCTTATGTTATATGTTGGTTGACGGGGTTGGTCAAATACGGCTTAATGTTTTCCATGGAACAAAAACTTGAATTAAATAACATGTGATAATTGCGCATATACAGAAACTGAAAACAAGTTTCATGTAAAAAAAGAAAAGGTTATTATGCATTGCATTTTTGATCACCTGTTGCAAATACTCTATCCTAATAATAGACTGACTGTACAATTAAATGGGATTTATTTGCGTTGTTTCACCTAAACACGAAACTAACAGTTCCCTTTACGATTATTGTTTTAAGAAAGAGAAGTACTTATAGTATTTTTTTACACAAATACAGTCATTTATACATGTTTGGTATCGTGGCTTATACTTAAAACTCAAATATGCTGTTATCATTGGACATTGTATAAGTGGATTCGTTACTTATCAAAGGACATTTGTATAACTGGATTTGTTTCTTATCAAAGGACATTTGTATAACTGGATTTGATGCTTATCAAAGGGCATTTGTATAACTGGATTTGTTGCTTATCAAAGGACATTTGTATAACTGGATTTGATGCTTATCAAAGGACATTTGTATAACTCGATTTGTTACTTATCGAAGGACATTTGTATTCGTTCATATCTCCATCAAAGATATACAAACATAAAAGGTCATGGTATTGTTGCCGAAACATATAGCTCGACGCTTATAGATACCATCTACATAAATGTATTAACTTAAAGTATCTTCAAGTGTTATAGGCCGAATAATTCCGACATGTGGCCACAAAAAACCACACGCCCATTATATCAAGAATAACGGAACGATATAACACGATGCTAGTTTATATCTAGTATCCTTTAAAACACGTGCCATGCCACTTACCGGCGCCAAGGTGATATCTATCAGCGGAAATCCTGTCTCTCCGTCCTCATAGAAAGCTTCCGGGAAAGGTAGCGTTCATTGCGACGGCATTTGCGGCGGTGTCTAGGGCTGTAAAATAATAATTCTCTGATATTATGCAATTTGTGTTTGTTCAATTTCGCTTACAAAACTGACTTTATTCCTGCACCTACAACCATCTTTTACATACATTATGTGTCGGGTGGTATTACTTACGAATTACCGTTTTTAATGTAAAAAAATCATTCATATCATACATAGTGATAAAACAAACGCAAAGTAATTTACTCAGTAACACAATTATCACTTCATGCGTGTCGCCAACATGTCGAACCTACTGATCTGTTGGCCTATAGTGCGACCTTGACATTTGCCATAGGGGGACACACCTTCTCAAAATGGTAAAAAAAAAAATTAAGATGCATTATGCATCGCGGATTTAAACTCCGGCAATGCTGTTTAAAGAGAGTATGCACGATTTTGTCAAATATTTATGAATTTATATAAAATGTGTAAAACACGTATTATACATATATTTCAATATAAATTTTAAAAAAAGTTAAGAAGAACATGTGTCGAAAAATGCGAAACAAGCCAGATATTTAATTCTGAAATCGATCACGTCTGTACAGTCGAATTCGCCAGCATGTATATCATGCATATACGATGTGAATCTAAATTTAGTTTTACGGATCATTTTAATTTCCTGCAGCGATATCTATTCATACGACACACGAACACTAACTCCGATCGTAATAAAAAGACGAATGCTTCGGTTATTGTAGGAAAATATGTTCATAATATCTTCGTCAAAATCGGCTCGGGGCGCTATTTTTTCTTTGCTGCATTTTATCAGATTCGTCTTCAGTGTATAATTTTTCTTGCATATTTTGTGTTATTGTTACATATTTTTATCAATATATTACGATTTAACACACATAAAAATCATAAAAAATCGTGCATACTCGCTTTAACTGCATATTGTAACCTTGGACCTTTAAGTTTGATCTTGACGTTGAGATTAAGAGACGGATATTATATTCGACACACCAACTTCTCAAGGTGGACTTTTCTGTTAGATTATTTTACAATGGCACGCTGAATTACGAAGTTACATTCTTGACTTGCTGTTTTGTGGTATTATTTTACCTTTGACCTCTATGTGGTAGCTTGAATTTTGCGGTAAGGATACAAAATTACAAGCAATAAGCTCTGTCTTTCATGATGAGAGACAAAGTGACAGTCCGGACAAGTTATGTTATGGCCAAATTTGACATTTGATCTCCAATGAAACCCTGACGTTTAAGTTTCCACGCGACATGCCGTCTCCTTAATGTTAGTCATTTGTGGTCAATTGTTTAATACAATTTACGATGAATGATGAAGGTACAGTCAGAATAGCCGATTAACAATTCTGGGCGAATTCAAACCTTCTTCATAACCTTTGATACAGACAATATGCCCGGTACAATTTAACGCCCATTTGAAAAATGCGTGTCATTTCTGGGCAACATATTGATCTCAGCTATCAAATGTTTACACGCTCTGATGATCCTGACTGGCAAAAATAAGCAGTAAAACAGTCTGCACAAGCTAATCAGGGACGAAACATTCCGCCTTAATTGAGTATTCGTTTAAATTAATCCGCTTATTAAAGAAAATCAAGTTGAAGCGGAAAGGGTCATCCCTGAATAGCCTGTGCGGACTGCACAAACATACTAATCTGGGACGACACTTTACGGACATGCATTATGCCTGGTTAAATAGGTTCACATCTAATGCATGAGCACCGTACCTTATTTCTGCATTATCTGTAGTAGACACAGACGCCCACTACGAACACGTCCACGATGACCAGTAGAATCAGAATGGAGCCGAAAGCCAGGAGTATGTCCGGAAACACGGCTGAAGTAGCAACACGGGAAGCGGGGGAATAGAAATGAGTGATTGTCTTGTTTAATAATAGCATAATATTGAACAATTTCTCAAAAGGAATGTTTTTAAAACGTGTCAATCATCATGTGTTTCAACTTTTCGTTGCAAAATGTCTTCCCCTTTCCCTTTCCCAGTTGTATCGATATGGAGGGACAGACCTTTCCTCCAATTCAAGAAAAAGCCAACACATCTTATGCGCTCCGACTGCATTTAATTAACCTAGGTCGCCACCATTGAAAAGAAGTCACAAGTGAGGTTGGTTAACTTATATGATCATTCAAGAAAAAACGCAATGCCAAATCCCCATTTAGTTTTGTTTTTGACGGTTTTGTTTTTTGTTTTATATCGGAATATTATAATTGCGAACTGACTCAACCGCATTTAATATACACATTATTGTTTGTTTATGTATATCTTACTCAAATATATTACACTGACAATCCTCCGCCCACCAGAGTCACATCCTTGAGTGAAATTCTAATTGACACAATAAACATGTCTGATACAAGGTAACTATACTAGAGCAATATTTAATTTATTTTAAAGTGTTCACTTCACGGTTTCGATCCTACAACGGGCCAACACACTTGTTGTGGGGAATGGTCATTCTAATCCTACACCTGATTAAAGTAGGGCAGTTGTCAGTTACGTGCATAAGTATATATGATTCGCGTTCTGAGAAAACTGGGCTTAATGCATGTACGTTAAGTGTCATCCCAGATTAGCCTATGCAGTCGGCACAGGCTAATCAGGGACGACAATTTCCGCTTTTATGGTATTTTTAGTTTCAAGGAAGTCCCTCCTTACCGAAAAATCAAGTTTAGGTGGAAAGTGTGGTCCCTGATTAGCCTGTGCGGACTGCATAGGCTAATCTGGGATGACACTTAACGCACATGCATTAAGCCCAGTTTTCTCAGAACAAGGCTCATACACTTAGCCCTATACCACTTATATGCGTTATTTCACACACCAGTAGTCCCTTAGAAAGTCATATTTTATTTAAGACCTACCGGTATATTTATAGATTCAAGTTTTTAAGGCTTCATTTCCAACACTTAGATTCTGATGAGCAGCAAACAGCATAAAACCTGAAAAGACTTCCATTTACTCGCAGGCTGTTCTGGCTTAATGCTGGTTGCAAAAGCCATTTTCACTTTGCTTATTATGGGGGAAAGAGTTAGTACTGGTTAACCAGCTAAGACAGGAAACGTGTGAGTTGGTAAACTGACCGGCGCGATATATTTGAAATATTGTTGAAAACGGTAAAACAACTAACTTAGTAAACAACGTATTGTTGTATATTGTTCGTCACGATTATGTCCTTTTTCTATCCATATGACCGGTATTTGATTGTTAAGGATTTTAGAGACAATCAAGAGCATATCGACAGGTCAGTAGTTTTTATATTGACTTCAAAATATTGATGTACGACGTAACACCTAACTTAGTTACTCTATGCGGGAGTATTTCGATGGAAATTGCTTAAATATTTGTCATAATTAATTATTTAAAAATGATATTAAAAAGTAAAAATGAACATTTCACATAAAACATATTTCAAAATGTGAACTCGTTCCAGATTATAATTTATATTAAGTGTTCCACAATCTTTGTCAGCGTGTGACGGTGCTGATAACATCGTTGATTATTGAAAGGAAGTGTCGTTCATGATAAGCCTGTGCGGACTGCGCAGAATTATCTGGAATGGCACGTTACGCAAATGCATTAAGCCCAATTTACGCAAAACGCAACTCAAATGATTCGACTACACACGCCACTTAATTCCCAATAAAGGGCTAGCCGACAAGGGCGTAGTTGTTCTCGCTTTAATAAGTCGTCATGGAAACCTCATGAAGTCCGACATGACAACCTTGCCTCATAAACCTGGCATTTTGCACGTGTATGACTTACTATAGTGTCCGAGAAGGCGAACTTATTTGAGTATTCAGAGGCATATATTGTAACTTCTTAACGTTCATCCGCCTCAGTTTTACGAATGCCAGTGGCCTTTTCCAAAATCTTTTTTAATAATTGATATGGTCATGCGATAGGGGAATTTAATCAACACACAATTTCACCATATGGACAGTTTAAAAAATATATTTATAGGAAATGTGTGACTGTTTTAGTTTGCAGGGGTACATGTATTCAAACGTGTTTTAATCTCTGAACGTTTTTGAACAATATCTCATGTTACATAATCGCTGTTTTGGGTATTTTCAATTCACCTTATAAATATTATCAATTATTTACAAAACCAAAAAGGCTACCTTGGGTTTAATGGGGGATATTTTCTATCTGGAAAGTTATTATTTAGCGGCACATAAATACGCGGACGAAGATCCCTGAATACGTACGTATGAGGCACGTGGGTTCCGTGCCGCTCCACGTGCTAGCGGCCTCACAGATCCGCTTGGTTTGCCCAACAAGTTCCATTCCTTGTATGCACGAGTAGTAAATTGCTTGTCCCACCCCCAGGCCGTTTGTTGTGCTCGCGCGCCCGTTCGCAGGAATATCCGGCTCTGGGCAACCTGATAGAGATAAACCTTTATTAGAAATCAATGCGATGTAAATCCTTTGAAGTTCATGGTTTTCATCAAATCTCTATAAAGGCATTGCAACCTGTGTGATTAATAAATAATGCGAATGATTTAAATGACTGGTTTTGTTAACCTGCACTTTCGGTCGCTCATGTCATATAAAGTAAGAGATAGGGCACATTAGTTTGCATTGGTGGTAAAACAGAAACATATCTTAATCAGTTATGTGGGTAAATAAACCCAGTGGGCACCCAATGTTGCTGCAACGAATTTAGGTTACATTCAAACGTTGCAGTTAAGTTGTCACAATGGTGTATATGAAAGTTTTCCTGACGTTTTTTTCCAAACGTTGCTGTAACGTTGTATTAATGTTGCAAACGCAGTATTTTTAAATATATATTTTTTAATCAATTATAAAATTATAAAAAAAGAATTACGATATGGGAACTGTCGAACCGTTTCCTGGAAAAGGAATGTCTACGATTATAAAATCGCTCTTCGAATAGGAATCGAACCCACCAACTCCCGTTCGCTGGGCGGACACCTCATCCACTACACCACCGCGACATTTAAGAATTCAGCAAATTTTGTTGATTATTTATTTTTGGTTGAAACTCAGGCTTTTTCCGCCCTATGCCACGGGTCCGAAATTCGGCCCCATTCCCAATGCAAATCTGGTTGTTTTTTTCCCAATTGAAAAAAAATTCCCAATTTAAAAAAAAAAAAAAAATATATTTTTTTTTCCTTTAAATATATAAGTTAACCTGATCCGGTGTAGAAAATAGAGTGTTGCATCTATTGCCTTGAATTTGTTTTAAAAACTGTAAAATATGTTAATGATTATTTAAGACTTTCCTTATTTTCCTCAAAATCCGGCGCTTCGCACGATTTTTTTCACCTCAAAAAGGCCAGGCCTTTTTCCCAAATTCAGATTAAAAAACCTGCACTTATCTCACATGTTCATAATACTTTGTAAAATGTTAATAATAAGTTATCAAAATAGTCGTTATTTACCAGTTAACGGCTTCTTTGAAATATAAGAAACACTATTTACATGCGATAATTTTTCCCAATAGAGCCAATTTTGCGAATAATTTTTTTCCCAAAATGGGGGTTTTCACGACGCGAAATTCCCAAAATTCCAATGTGGCGTATTCCCAAAATGGAGCGGAAAAAGCCTGAAACTTTGAAACTAGATTCTACCATTTTAATGCATAACACAACTTAAACAATATATTTTATCCAGCGATTTGAATAAAAGTACATCTTAAGCATCTTTAAGTTCAAGCAACTGATCTGTTAAATTAAAAAAAATGATTTTCTAAAATTAACAAGCGATCATATTTTAATTGATGCAATGCAGGAACTGTATTATTATTATTGAGAACTCTATAATTACCACTCGATTCTTGAAGCAAACTTATTATTAGAAACAAATAAGGAAGTATGCACTCCACCTAGCGGCGATACTGAATTCCAGGGAAAAACCTAGCGGCGTTACTGAATTCAATGGAGAAAATTGCAGAAAAACTACAGACGCTAAACGCTAAATAAAGTGTACAATTACAAAGAAGCAACGTGGTTGCATCATCCTTCTCAAACGTTCGACCGACGTTTCGCGTGCAACGTTGCAGAAACGTTCGGAAGAGGTTACTACTTTAATGCCGCAATCAGAATGTAACGTCATTGAAACGTTATGATGAAACCATCGGCGCTTGATGGCAATGTTTTATTTATTAATTATTTTTTTTTTTAGTTACCCGTTGTTTATTATAATTCATATACATACTAAATCAATACTATAATGCATACACAAAATAAATCAATACAAATCTTCCGACAAAACGTCTTCTTAAAAAAATATAGTTCGACTATGTACATAGAAATTGACAAGGTAAGCCACTCGCCATTTTCACGATGTGATAAATCCCTGTAACTATTGTTTCACTCACTTAATGGGGTTATCAACAAAAGATGTTGTAAATTGCATACACATGAATCATTCCTTACCAATTGTTTTACCGGGAACCTCGTTCTTGCTCTACAACTACAGCCATTGCACACTATGGGCGCCAGATTTAATTTTTGATGCGCTGATTTTTTTCTGGGGAATGGTATGGAATGATTCATGTGTATGAAATTTACAACATATTTTGTGGATTATCCTATTAAGTGAGTGAAACAATAGTTACAGGGATTTATCACATCGCCTGTGGATGTTTCTGTTGAAACTGAAAGTAGATAGAGAAAGAGCGGGGGTCCGCATTTCAATAAGCGAGCGGGGTGACAGCGATTTAATGATGGGTAATGACGCACTTCCGTTGCTTGAGAAAATGGCGAGTGGCTTACCTTGTCAATTTCTATGTACATAGTCGAACTATCTTTTTTTTAAGAAGACGTTTTGTCGGAAGATTTTTATTGATTTATTTTGTGTATGCATTATAGTAAACAGCGGATAACTAAAAATAAATAAATAAATAATTGCCATCGAGCGCCTATGGATGAAATGCCCTGGTATTGGTTTGTATGCAACGTTCGGTAATGGTTGCCGACGTGGCGACCTTAATATTACGTTCCAGCAACGATCGTAAAACGTTTGATGCCCACTGGGAATATTGTCACCAGCGCTTGCGTGAGTGAAAAGGTGTACATGATCTCTTTTACTAAGAACATATTTCCTGGTATTAATCTGAAAATAATCTTTATTTGTAGTAAGTGCTTTTGATTTTTGTTGCATACGTTAGTAGTTATACATGCTATAACCATACTCTAATTTCTTTAACGAGTAGTTATTGCTTAAAAAATCAATATTCCATGCATTTTGTGTACAAGTCGTCTTTTCACGAGCACACATAAGGCATATATTAACCTTCACAGTGCGGTATAGGTTTAGACAAAATTTACACAGTCACGGTCGCAAAATGAAAACGCATATGTGTTTTCGTAAAAATGATTAATTCACTAGCATATAGTCCTTAAAATTAAAAATTGATGAAGATGAACGATGGTAGAGTTTTCAGAACAGATTTAATTATCGGTGTTATTTGTTTTCTTTTCTATTCATTCTGAAACGTCAACGATTTGAATTGGGAATTCGGACTAAATAAATTATAAATTTTACCGACTTTGATTATAAAATTAACGGCTTTAAAGTAGACTAATATGACTCCCATTGGACTAGCACGTGCGACACTTTAACTCGCACGGAAGTTAATTCGTACCTAAGTCAACTCGCACGGTAGTTAAAATTTTGATGTATTAATGGGTTCTAAATGAGTAATTTATGCATAAAAACGAATGATTAATACTTTCAGAGTTTAGTTAATACTTTTTATTGAAAAATATTTACAAAATAACAAAAAAAATGTTTCACAACACAAAATATTGTTTATACCATGATAATGTTATCGGCGCATAAAAACTGACATTTTAAGTACTTTTAAAAATATATTTTTTAACAATTATTTTAATTTTTATTACATTATTAATTCACATTATCAAAGCTTTATATGTGTACACAAGTAGACATACATCTATATATTTTTATTGTAATATTTATTTCAATATATTTACACACAGTATCATAGCTTTACAATATGTACACAAGTAGACATATACTACATACTTTTCTTTTAATTTTTATTTCAATATTTACACACATTAACAAAGCTTTACAATATGTACACAATGGGACATACATCTATATATTTTTTTAATATTTTCACACATAATCAAAGATTTACAATATATACACAAGGCGACATACATCTATATAATTTTTTTTAAATATTTATTTCAATATTTTCACACATAATCAAAGATTTACAATATATACACAAGGAGACATACATCTATATACTTTTGTTTTAATATTTATTTCAAAATGATCACACAATCAAAGATTTACAATATATACACAAGGAGAGATACATCTAAGTATTATTTTTTTATTTCAATATTTACAATATATTTACATTGTAGTTCAATCAAGCAGTGCTTGTACTTTGTGCTCATCTGTTTTATACATCTTTTCAAGCACAGTGCTTGTACTTTGTGCTCATCTGTTTCAGTAGTGCCGTTGCGGATACCTCGCCCCGCCTGTACATTTATTAATAACTATTAATGATTAAGACGTTAGACAATTAATGAAGATCCCGTTACGTATGGAAACTTATTGAGCACACAATTATAGGAAAAAAACGTATAACAATAATGTCAACGTAAGTACAAATACGTATAGCTTAGCTTAGTATCATATAAACCGCGCATATATGATTATCATACCTACACGTATTTAAACATGGTTGTACGAAACAATGATTAATTTTACAATAATTCTCAATCATACAATTTTACAAGAATCAAATGTTTATTTATTTAATAAAATTTACCACCATTTTTAAAATTTGTACATGAGTTACGGTTCTACATTAATTAATTAAATATTAAATTGTATAGCATGAACAAATAAAAAATATTTATTTAAGTATTCCATACAACAGCCTTATCTCTAGACAACCCCTATCAGTAATAGCCTTATCTACTCCTCGAAAATCAGTACCCGCATCAGCTCTGAATGACTGACAGATTATCTGTTTATTGTAATTTTAGTGGTGAGAAATAGGGTATTGTTACTGATTAGGTGACAGCTGTTTTCAATATCTTTCATAGCTCATTAAAAGTAAAAAATATAAGCTTATGCAAAGTTTATCACAATTAAATAGAAATTAGAATACAACTAATTAAATACTTTCCACTATTATAAATCAACACGCGAACAATTAAACGTATTTGAATTAATAATTGCAAATTACATATATTCCGATCTTGGTTAAAAATACTAAGATCGAGTGATAACACAAAAACAAACATTCATCTACAATACAATACAAATAAACAACGTTTATTAAATAACTTCAAGCAAAGCTGGTATATTGAGAAAAGCTGGTATATTGAGATAACTACTTGACTTTATGACAAATCAGAAGAAAGAAATACAACACGCCACTAACACGATTTCGATTATCTTCACATTAATTAGAAATCTAAAGAGGTCGTTATAATAACATAATACGCGAAAATAGAAAATGTATATTTTGCAACGGACACGCTATAGAAAATGAGTATCACTTTCTACTTGTTTGACTTATTATTGTATACAATGACATGAATGGTACTTACCGGTTTCGCATGTTCGGTTTTGCCAGTTTTGGCAACTATCGCATTCAATTGCTTGCTGCCTTGGACCCACATTCCTTGAACACAATATACACGAATAATCCATCCCACAAAAAGGCATGAATTCACTATACGTATGTATTCCGTAGCACATATATGTTGATAATGATAACCTATTCTTAATTTAGTCGATTTATATACATAACTAAGAAACTTTGATCTATTATGAAATAACCGCATGCAACAAACATCACTAATTTTCGTTTTAATTTTCTTTAGTTTAACTCACATCTGATTATAAAAGTAAAACATTTTAATTACAAGCTAAATTAACATTCTCCGTTTTGTGACAAACATTAAAGTATCACTGATTAATTATCGTACCAATTTAGTTTAATTGATTAATGCTTTGCCATTTTAATAATTGTTAGTTGTATATAAGACCTTTCACACCTATTACAAACATTCATATAACCCGTGAAAAACATCGACCACAAGAGTAAAAGTGCCATTAAATGTGACAACCGTATATTCAGATTATTGAAAAAGGACATAATTATTATTATTTTTACTTATAAACTTCTTATTAACTACTGATAATATTACATCCTCCATCTATTTCTATATATTTTTTCGAGGCGTGCGAGTTGACTTTGAAAAGTGCGAGTTGACCAAAAAACGTGCGAGTTGACTACCGTGCGAGTTGACTTAGGTACGAGTTGACCGGCACCCTTTGAACCGGCGAGTCAAAGGGTACGTAAAAATTGGATATGCAGTGCAGCATGGCAATACATAATAATTATACAGCTTCTTTAAAACATAAGCGATCAATATGTTTCAATTATGGTCCTCTTCCACTTAGAATATGACTATATTACCTTGACCTTATTAAATATGAACAATTTCCCCGTGATGGCTTACTTTATACTGTCAAGCACTGGAAAAGTCGAGCGCGCTGTCCTCTGACAGCTCTTGTTTGTTTTCTTAAGATGTGAAGATCTATGAGACAACTATAGTAGAGTGTGCACACCTATAGTTATGTAAATTGGCAGAGATTCTGGACTAGAAGTCTATATGAGGGCCCTTTCCTTTGGTCAAATATTGCTGGTATATATACATTAGAGCCTTGTCGTTGAGATTTTATATAATACAGGCCATTTATAGGGGCTTGATTCGGGTGCTTTTATTATTTGCCATCGTTGGTATGAAATATGTATTGCCTATGAACATATTTTTATTAATATTTCTCTTTAATAATTGTCCTTAAGATATAGCCTAAGGTTTTTGCCGCAGGCCGTATACTGGCAATATATTAGTTAATATTGTACCTTAAGAAAATCTTAGTAAAGGGTCACAGATAAGGTCAGTTTCAAAGCATTTAAATAAGAAGCGTTGTTCGGAAAATTTATATGCAGTATATGCACTTGAAATTCTTCATAAGAGCCTCGTTATAGGAAAACTGGGCATAATGCATGTGCGTAAAGTATCGTTCCAGATTAGCCTGTGCAGACTGTAGGGACAACACTTTCCGCTTTATGGTATTTTTAGCTTAAAGGAAGTCTCTTTGCAAAAATTCAGTCAAGGGGTAAAATGCTGTATCATATTAGACTGTGTGTTTAACAGGGACGACACTTTAGGAACATGCATTAAGCACCATTTTTCCAAAACAAGACACATACCATTCCCCAACCAGAACATGCATTAAACTGAGATATCCCAAAACGAGACCTTTATAGCATATTCACTTGAACTTCTTTTTACCATTTCTCCAATCAGCAGCTTTTTTATTTCTTCACTGTAGATCACTCCGCTCAGATGTGGAAACCGGACTGTGCCTGCTACAGGCCCTGGGTCATGCAGGCTAGGTAAATGCGATCCGTTCAATCCGGTTAAGGACGGTAAAGGACGGTGTTGTAACATCGTCTGGCGAGGGCATGGCACATATCTGGTCGCCCCAAGTGTCCATTTCCTCAATTGATGCCTTAGTGAGTAGTAAGTTTTTTAGGCAATTTTAATAAACACATAGTTTTAAAACTATTTTTTTTTTGCTTGATTGCATTGTTAGCCTTAGGCTTATTGAAAGGCTATGGAGTCCTGAGACTAGAACCAATTCTTGGTGTCTATGGGTGAGATCGAAGGAACAGTCCAAGTGGGGATCGAACCTGGGACTTCTTGGTCGTAAGGCGGACAACATATCCACTACGCCATGGTGACCTCTAAGTATGGACTAAGACCCAAGAGTTTGAAGATTTACAGGTTACTTATGAATTGTAATGTTACTGAACAAATTGTTCAACAACATGAATACTATTTTTGTAGGAGAAACATGCAAAATTAGACCCAACAATCAAATGTTTATAGAATATCACAGTTTTAAGAATACTATTTAAATCTTCTTAGATTTTGGTCTTATATATGGTTGAATAGGCCTGTTGTTAGATTGTGTTATGTTGGGTCGAGTGGTGGACTTTGGAAGTGGAGGGGGGGGGGGCATGGTGGGTGGACGGACAGACTTGGGGGGTGGCGGAGTCAACAGTGGTTTCTGGTCAAAAACTTTCGTTGGCATTGACCAATCTCGATTTCACTGGTTGAATATCCTTGTTGTTAGATTATGCTATGGTGTGTGGAGGGGTGGACTTTGGGCTGGCAGAGTCAACAGTGGTTTCTGGTCAATAACTTCGTTTGCATTGACCAATCTTGATTTCTTTTAAGATAGGGCAAGCTTGCATGGAGACTTAAGAAAGGGCAAGCTTGTATGGAGACTTACCATAGGGCAAGCTTGCATGGAGACTTAAGATAGGGCAAGCTTGTATGGAGACTTACCATAGGGCAAGCTTGTATGGAGACTTACCATAGGGCAAGCTTACATGGAGACTTAAGATAGGGCAAACTTGCATGGAGACTGACCATTGGGCAAGCTTGCATGGAGACTTACCATTGGGCAAGCTTGCATGGAGATTTAAGATAGGGCAAGCTTGCATGGAGACTTACCATAGGGCAAGCTTGCATGGAGACTTACGATATGGCAAGCTTGCATGGAGACTTAATGAGGGTTTGTATTTAGGACGTATTGGGTCAAGATGAAGGATTCTGTTACTAAAAATAAAAAACAGCAAACAGGTGTATTGTTGCTTATTCAATAATGTTCTTGATGAAACTAAGGATATAGCAAGCTTGAAATGAGACCTAAGGAACTTTCACTAAACATAGAAAAAGCAACAGCTCAGTTTTGATAGAGGTTTTGCAAGGTATTTTGTTATGTAGGTAGCCTACATGCGGATGGAATTTTGTTGCCAGTAATGTCAAGGTCACTGTTACAAGAATTGAAGACCAGTGGCAATTTTAAATATGATGAAATCTAGGGTTATTTAATTTAAAAAAATTGTGTCAGAGTACAAAAAGTTCCAAATACCAGCCATCATTGGAAAATACGTTCTGTTGTTTCCTTTTATACACAATTCTGGAGTTGAAATGAAACTCTGCCATTTTTGTTTCCAGCGGGCCCAGTCATCAGTGGATGATCTTGATATGTCAGACCAGTGTGAAACCAACAAAGGTATGTACCTGAGGGCCAAGTGACAGAGATTGTTTTTGTCTGAGGGCTCTGATGCAAGAATTTGGTGTATGCAAGGGCCCTATGGGAGAGAATTTGTGTAATAGAGGTCTCCTGTGGTAGGAATTTCTTTGGTGTTAATGAGAGCCCTCAGGACTTGCATTGGGTGTAAATGAGGGCCCTAAGAGAGGGATATGTTGTAAATTAGGCCCTATTGGAGTGCCTAGTGACCAAGATTTGGCACCCTTAAGGTCATAGTGGCCAAGATTAGGTATACATAAGTTGGCTAGTGGCAGGAATATTGTAAACATCGTGGCATGAGGTCCGAGTGGCCAAATATTGGGGTACATGAGTGCCCAGTGACTGAGATTTGTTATACACGAGGGCTTTGTTGCCAACATTTGGTATACATGAGGGCATAGAGGCCGGGATCTCATGCACATATGGCTGAGTGGCAGAAAGTTTGTACGCTTTAGGGCCAAGAGAAAGAGATTTGGTCTCCATAAAGACTCAATGGCAGGGATTTGATGTACAGTAGTGCTAAGTGTCAGAAATTTTATAAACATCAAAGCTCAGTGAAAGAGATTTGATGCATATGTATACAGGCAGGTATAACATTTTGTCAATATTAATGATGCACTTGTATAATTGTGTAGTTGTCTTGAACACTTATTACTGTTCAAAATTATTAAATGCAAAAATAATAATACCCAACTTAATGGTGATTCTGAGTGGTAAATATTTTTTTCATTTAACAGTTTATACTAAGTGATATGTTCTATCCAACTATTCTTTACTTAAAGTGTGTTGAACTTTTTATTTTTTTTTAGAGAATCCAGATCAACCCACCAATCTCTGCACCCCACTGCGCGAGCTGATTGGACATCACAGTGTGGTGATTGCTGCTGATTGGTTGAACTTCGGTGGTCAGGTGATAATCGCATCATGGGATAGAACTGCAATCTTGTTTGACGCAGAAACTGGGGCAAACTTGACTGTTCTCAAAGGTAAGTCCAGACCGGACGTACAATTTTTCCTTAGTTTTTTAAAGATACTTATTAACATATGCTTTTTACTTAAATGCAATCTACTTAAATGTATTTTCTAAAAAAGACTTAACTATTTGAAATATATGTATATAATATACATTCTAACCTTTAAACTATACTATGAAGGAAAGAAAAAAAATCAATGAAAATATCTTCCATTATTAAGCTTAACAATGCTTAACAGGCTGATATTTGATAGGCAATATTTAAGCCTCACTCGTTTAAAACAATGCTTAACTGGCTGATATTTCATAGGCAATATTTAAGCCTCACTCTTTTAAAACAATGCTTAACAGGCTGATATTTGATAGGCAATATTTGAGCCTCGCTCTTTTAAAACAATGCTCAACAGGCTGGTATTTGATAGGCAATATTTGAGCCTCGCTCTTTTAAAACAATGCTTAACAAGCTGATATTTGATGGGAAATATTTAAGCCTCACTCTTTTAAAACAATGCTTAACAGGCTGATATTTGATAGGCAATATTTGAGCCTCGCTCTTTGAAAACAATGCTTAACAGGCTGGTATTTGATAGGCTATATTTAAGCCTCGCTCTTTTAAAACAATGCTTAACAGGCTGATATTTGATAGGCTATATTTGAGTCTCGCTCTTTGAAAACAAGGCTTAATATAGGCTTATATTTGATGAAAATAAGGCTAAATATAGGTTAATATTTGATAAGCTGTATTTTAGCCTCGCTGTATGGAAACAATGGTATATATTGTCTTATATTTGATAGGCTATATATTAGCCTCACTGAATGAAAAAAACGAGTCTAAACATAGGCTGAGCTTTGATATATTTGAGCCTCGCAGGGCAGCAAACAAGGCTAAATATAGGCTGATGTTTTATAGGCTATATTGAGCCTCACTTTGAAAACACGGCTTAATATAGGCTTATATATTTGATAGGCTATATTTGAGCCTTTCTCTATGAAAACCATGCTTAATACAGGCTGATATTTGAATGGCTTTATTTGAGCCTCGCTCTATGAAAACAAGGCCAAAATATAGGCTGATATTTGAATGGCTATACTTGAGCATTGCTCTATGAAAACAAGGCTTAATATCGGTTGATAGTTGATTGGCTATATATGAGCCTTGATCTATGAAAAAAAGGCTTAATACAGGCTGAAATTTGAAAGGCTATATTTGAGCCTCGCTCTATGAAAACAAGGCTTATTATAGGCTGATATTTAATAGGCTATATTTGAGCCTCGCTCTGTGAAAACAAGGCTAAATATAGGCTTATATCTGATAGGCTATATTTGAGCCTCGCTCTATGAAAACAAGGCTAAATATAGGTTGATGTTTGATAGGCTATATTTGAGTATCGCTCTTTGAAAACAAGGCTTAATGTAGGTTGATATTTGATAGTCTATATTTAAGCCTCGCTCTTTGAAAACACGGCTTAATATATAGAGAATATCAGGTTACTGCCGGCAAGCCTCGCCGTTATTTTATTCTAAGCCTCGTCTGATATATTACAAAACGATCAGGCAGTAACCTGTTTTTCGGTTTATCATACCACTGACACAACTCACCCCGTGTTTCAAGAAATAATGAAAAATAATCGCTACGTCCTGGAGCCGCTGAATTCGTTTATCGCTTATGAATCTTTCTAAAAATAGCATTGTTCCTCAACACGAAAAGTAGCGCCATTTAATGTAATTTAATAACGCTGTTTCTTTCTCTTTCTTCTTTAATTCTGCAACAAAACTTTAAGCAGCAATACTTTATTACACAAATGAAAGCATATATTATACATTTTAAAGGCAAAACTTGATAACCGTTGTAACAGTTCAAGGCCAGTGCAGTCGCTCACGTCTTCGCAGTGTGTCAACTCGTGTAAAGAATTGAATGATGTTTTTATTAGAATTTGGAATATATACTGCGCGTTTGGTTTACTGTGGTGGTTGTACGTAGATGTTGAGGTTCTGTACGTTAAGTACAGCTCCAAAAACATGTCATTTATTGGATTTTGGCCAAGAAACTGTGCTTGTGAAACTGCCGGGTGGGTGGGGAGAGAAATGTTCATTTCGGAAGTGTTGACAGAAGTGCATGAAACAGATGGAGTTGCAGTAGAACATGTTGCCAAAAGGTGTGAACATCATTTTTGTGTTTGTTCTGGAATTTCACTGTAATTGGTTATTGACTGTACGTTTTTGTGTCCTGTTATATGCATGATTTCGGTTGGTGCGATATTGGAATCCCCAAGTTTTTGAACAAGGTGTTTTCTACTCTAGCAGAATGATAACTTATGTTTTTTATTTTTATTAAAACCGGCCTCGATGGCCAAAGTTTTCAATATCTTGGCATTTTTTTCACCAAGTTTCTGCCGCGATTAAACAGTGATTACAAATACATTTTCCTTGTGTTTATAGATTTTTCTGCTGTGCTTTCAGGCAGTCACGTGTGAGGGAAAATACTGGACCTCTGCTCCGGAAGATAGAGTATCGGTACTTTGCTCTTTGAAGTTTCCGTCAATGCTTCCCACGATGCTACGCAATGTAACAGGCTCGTATTCATCATACTCATTCTTGCGAATGGAGAGCAAATATGTGGCAAGATATTCATCTAGATGGTCGACTGATTAATTGTGGATTGCCTTCGTTTCCCCTTTCTTGGCAAGATATTTTTGAAATGGACTGACATCTGCCAGTGTTTTTCGGATAGTGTTTTTGTTATCTTCGGCTTCAATTAATTTTTGTACATCTTCCGTTGTTATTTCTATGGCTTCTGATATGTTTTAACTGTTCTCAGTTTTTTATTTTGTTTCAGTACTAGTAAGGAATTCTAAATGACTTTTATTTAAATTGACATTTGCATTCGTGCTTTCATCAAATGGTTCATTAAACACACTCGGATTTATTCCAAACTGATTGGCAAAGTCTTCCTCAGACATAACAACTTCATCCATTAAACCGTCCCAAATAACGTCAAACTTACCTCCATCCACAAAGTCTGACATGGTAATGTTTATTTATTGTATTTATATATGTTTTTTATGTTTAAGTCCTTATTTTCAAAGGAAATGAGCTTTTAACGAGCCTTATCAAACACAATTCATGTGGCAAAATTTGCAAACTGTAGAAGACAACAAATGTAACTTTAATAATAATTTATGATTTAAAATTATTTCATTATTTAATGCTTATTACTTTGGGTTTTATTGTGAAGTGTGTCACTTTTTTATTTTTTACTATTTTTACTGCTTTTGTATTGTTAGTTTTATTTGTTTGGTCTGTTTATATTGAGTGTTGAACTTTTGACATAACCTTTGACCCTTGATGTTTGCATATGAAGGCGTGTCAAAAAAAAGTAGTCCGTTTGTTACATGACGTCATCAGCATGTACTTATTCATTCTTAATATTTGTGAAATACGTTTTTTTCTGTTTTTGTTGCTGTTTGAAGATTAAATGTAATACCTTTTGGTAACAAAATGTTTGTTTTGATAACTCTGATTCAGTTTTACAATAAAAAAAATCATTGTACTTAAGTCTTAGTAGCCTCCACACATGACTGATATATGAAGTTTCTGTTGACCGTGATATAAAAAAAGATATCAGGAAACCGGACATCAAGCAGATATCAATGTGGTGGTATAATAAAGGCTGATATTTGAAAGGCTGATATCTGAGTCTCGCTCTGGGACAACGGGGCTAAATGCATGTGCATAAAGTGTGGTCCTAGATTGGCCTGTGCAGTCCACACAGGCTAATCAGTGACGTAACTTTCCATTTACAAAAAGAAATCAAATTTAAGTGGAAAGGGTCATCTCTTATTAGCCTGTGTTGGCTGCACAGGCTTATCTGGGATGACACTTTAAACACTTTAAATAGAGTTTTCTCAGAGCGAGGCTCATTTAGTTCTAACTTTTCCATACTTTGCTGAAAATCAATCTTTTTGACACTCCATTTTTATTCCTAGTTTTCAAACAATTTATTATTCGGGTGACTTTTTTTATCAGTGCTTTGTTTTTATTTCTTCAACCTTCTTTTTGAACATGTTACGTAAATCAAGAGTTATGGATTGATGAAGAGGGTTTGAGTGATTAGGAAGATTCTTGTGATGGTTATGACGGAGATTATAGCAGTGAGCTTTGTGTTTTAGATGATGATGGTGTTAATGACAAAAATACTGTTTTCAATTTGAATTTTAATTTCTGATAAAACCTTCATTAATAATTGATATTTGTCCAATTTCGTTTAATATCCCCATCCCTATCCCCAGGCAAGCATCATGACTTTAATAATAATAATAAAAAATGATCAACATCATTTGATTGGTTATTCTAGACCAATAACAACGGCAGCCTTTGCTGAGAATGAGAAGGTGGTTTCGGGCAGTGATGATCGTACCGTGAAAGACTGGGATCTGAAGAACATGTGGTCACCCATAGCCAACATCCGTACTGACTCATCTGTGAACAGGTTAGCGTCAATTAAGCCTTTTTCAGGGAAAACTGGTCTTAATTTATGTGCGTAAAGTGTCTTTCAAGGTTAGCCTGTGCTGTCTGCATAGGCTAATCAGGGACGGCATTTTTCAGCTGTTTTGGTATGTTTTTGTTTTAACGAATTATCTTCTTAACAAACATCCAGTTTAGGCGGAAAGTTGTAGTCACAGATTAGCCTGTGTGCTAGGTGCCACCTTAGTTTGTGAAATTTGTCACTTTTATTATCTCACCTGAGCACAACGAGCTCATGGTGAGCTTTTGTGATCGCTTTTTGTCCGTCGTCCGTCGTGCGTCGTCCGTCGTCAACATTTTGCCTTGTGAACACTCTAGAGGCCACATTTATTGTCTGATCTTCATGAACTTTGGTAAGAACATTTGTCCCATTGATACCTCGACTAAGTTCGAAACTGGATCATGCTGGGTCAAAAACTAGGTCACTAGGTAAAAAAAAACAACACCTTGTGAACACTTTAGAAGTCACATTTGATGCCTAATCTTCATGTAACGTTGTCAAATGTACATTTTATCAACTTCACCGGGATTCTCCATTTCGCCACTGACACTGACATTGCATTTAAAGAGACCTTTTCACAGAGTTTGGCTTGTATTGAAGTTTGTCATTAAATACTTGAAATTGATAAATACAAACATTTCAACTTAATAGCTCAAATATAAAACAAGAATAAAATTAAAGAAAGAAAGCAAGGAATCCTCAACTGGGCTCGAACCACTGTCACTTAGAGTAAAAGCCCCACACTCACTTCGACCATCCGTGCGCACATTGTGAGTTGTTGATATAATTCATTGTATAAATCATCCTCGTTATGTAACAAAATATAGCAATAACAACAGAACTGACCAAATTATTCAATCGTTTCGCGTGTGTAATGCTCTATAATTTTCAGGTTTTTAAATCGTCAAAAAATTCATATAATGGATATTTGAGAGCATGGTCATTGTTCAGAATTATTGTGTCTTCGAAAATATATTAAAATAAAACGAAAATTTGCAAATCTGAAACATTTTTTTCGATTTTGTCAATTTTCCTTTACGTAAAACGGATCTTTTAAGTACCATATGATGAATACATCCTTCAAATACCATATGATAAATACATCCTTTCAGTAATATATAATGAATACATCATTTAAGTACCATATGATGAATACATCCTTTAAGTACCATATGATTTATACATCATTTGAATACCATATGATAACTACATCCTTTAAGTACCATATGCTGAATACATCCTTTAAATACAATAAGATGAAAACATCTTTCAAGTACAATATGATGAATACATTCTTAAAATACCATAAGATGAATTAGATTAAAATCGTGGCAGATAATGTGAATTTGAGCCTTTTTCTAGGAAAATTGGGCTAAATTCATGTGCGTAAAATGTCATTCCTCATTAGTCTGTGCAGTCCCAAACGGCTTATCAGTTTCACAACTTTTCGCTTTAATGAAATCTATCGTTTAGAGCCAGTCTCATCTTAACGAAAACCGACTTAAAGCGGAGTGTCGTCCCAGATTAGCCTGTGCAAACTGCACAGGCTAATCTTGGACGACACTTTACGCAAATGCACTAATCCCAGTTTTCCCAGAACGAGGCTCAAATAATAATGACAAATGCAGGCGATATTTGGTGTCCCAATAACTTAAGATAAACAAGATTCTTGGGTGGGATGGTTGGACAGTCTTTCAAAAATAAAATAATAAAATTAATACTTGTGTTTCTTTAAAACATGTTTAAAAAAAATTGGGGGGGGGGGGTCGGGGGTCGGGCGGGTGAGAGGGGGTATAATGTGGGGTGTGGTCACTTATTAGATGAACTTTCAAACATAAGAAACAAATGGAACAAAAATATTTTTTTTTGGGGGGGGGGGGTGGAGCGTGGGGGATGGTTTGGGTGGAGTTTATTGTGGTATGTCAAGGTCATTAAAAGGTCAAGGTCAAATTCAACTTACCAGGTGCAGTACTCTCATAATAGTAAGAAAGTATTTGAAGTTTGGAAGCAAAAGCCTTGATACTTTACAAGTATAGTGGATCTAAACACAATATTTTACCAAGAATTCAAAGTAAGTAAAACAAAAAAGGGCCATAATTCTGTCAAAATGCCAGAGTTACATAACTTTGCCTGCACAGTTTCCTTATGATAGTTAGTAAGTGTTGCAAGCATAAAAGCAATAGCTTTGATACTTAAGGAATAAAATTGACCTTAACACAAAACTTAACCAATTTTTCAATTTTCTAAGTATAAAAGGGGCCATAATTCTGTCAAAATGCCAGTCAGAGTTACATAACTTTGCCTGCACAGTCCCCTTATGATAGTTAGTAAGTTTTGCAAGTATGCAAGCAATAGCTTTGATACTTTAGGAATAAAACTGACCTAAACACAAAACCACTAGTAAGGCTTGAGTCGACTGCACAGACAGGGTGCATAAACAACGGGGTTTTCTGGGGTTTGCAAACGGGCTGGACAGAATGTAAACACACCGTTATGAACTTTATTCTTTAAATATCTCAAGTTATTGAAATACATTTACAATCATATTTCGTGTTTAAAAGACAGTTTTTCTTGCAGTTTGTGCCGATATCTTAAGGTATAAGAATAAATCGTTGATTACGTCTGAAATCTGTGACAAAATTGCACGTTGCGTGCAGCATAACCGTGCAGTACACAACGAATATTTTAACAAGAACATATGCTTATTAAGTAAAGTAATTCTGATGTATTTCAGATAGCCATAATCAGCATAAAATCTGTATTGTATGCACTAGTTGAAATTTGTTTTCATTCATTAACGTTTAATTGGGAACCCCAAAAAGTCCCGTGACCCTGCACTCTGATAGAGCTACTAACGGGAAAATATTGTCTCGGTCCAGCGAAAATAGCGCCATATAAACGTAGCAACATATTTGTGTTAAAGGTCTCATTAATAAGTCAGGGCCCATAACAACTAAGTAAGCAATGCATGCAATTCGTGTAGTAGGACTTACGAACATACAGACAAACCGACCGACGGACACAGTCAAACAGACTAACAATCGATACGCAAAATACAAGAAAGACGGAGGGACGAACGAATAGTATTAGGGATAAACACATGAGAGACATTCAAACGGACGGAAGGACATCATGTCAGACAAAAATACAACACAACACAAATACTGTCAGAGAGACGGACGAACAGGCATTAAGTTGGTAAAAACGGACACACAAACAGACAACATACTTATAGTCAGACTCAGGCATGTGTTGCCAGAGCAACATGTTTCAGAGTAAAAAGGGGGTGATACTATTATCAGTTCTATGATTTCAGGTCACATACCTGAATGCAAAACAATAAATATGGAAGATTCTAAGGATACAGTCATTGTGATTGGATGCGGCAAACTAAAGAGCTCCCAGTTCATAGAGTTGTTTAAGGGAGTAGGACCAATAAAGGTCAGTTTGCTTTTAGTTTGAAGTCGGGGATGTTCGATTTTACGCGCTGGTACGGTCGATGAATAGAAGAAGAGCGTAAGTGCGTGTGTTTGAATTTGCGTGTGGAGGGGAGGGGGGGGGTCGTTGTATTGTTAGCAGCCTAGGTACTTCCTGACCAGACGTCGCAGATGCATAAGGCATAATACCCATTTTGGCATGACGTGGGTTCAAATGTGACAGTTTGGTTTTAATTTTCATGTGTCTTTTTACGAACTTAAGTGATAATTGAACTTCACAAATCTGTTTATATTATGTTCTTTTTATTATTTAGGGAAGAAGATGTATAAGCCTGCATGAATTATAAATATGAGCCGCGTTCTGGGAAAACTGTGCTTAATACATGTGCGTCAAGTGTCTCCCCAGCTTAGGCTAATCAGCGATGACACTTTCTGCTTTTATGGATTTTTTTGTTTTCAGGCAGTCTATTATATTTGAAATTTCCTGTTGAAGCGAAAAGTGTCGTCTCTAATGAGCCTTTGCGGGATGTACAGACTAATTCGAGACAACACTGTACGCACATGCATTAAGTACCGTTTTCCCGGAGAGCGACTCATATGATTTTAAATGCACAAATCACGTTGCAGGCAGCAGACGATGGCAACACACTGGCCAGGATAAACCTGCAGTGTCAAGAGGGCACCATGACCTATCAGAACTCCGAGCTTGCCAGATAAGCCATTGCAAGCTTAAACGGTATCTTTCAGAAACGTGATTTCGTTGTTTAACAGTCAATAAATAATGATGTATGGCCTTCTGATGCATTGTTACTTTCGCATCAGAACGAACGTTGTTTATTTACCGATTAAAGCGATTGTGCGAAAAACGATTTGATGCTAAAATTATATATAATACATGCTTTATACCGGTAATTTTGTTTTGGAACTACTTTTGTCAATCTCAACTCAGAATCGGGACTTCTTTTTGAGATGTGCATATTGTATACGAGGAATTTTCAAAGAAAAATCAATCGGGAATCAAAAAAACGTATTGCATTATTTTCATCAAATTAAGGTTCTTTACAAACGCAATTTGTTGTTACGCAGTTCACGCCTATTGATGAATATCAAACTATATATTATATTGTTTCTTGTAAGCGTTGATTCAAATTGTATGTCTATTTTTTATTTGAACAGTTTAATCGTCCGCGCATAATTTTTAGCTTAATTCTTATTTACCAACTTCTTTTTTACAACAACATCATCAAAAACAACAACAGCAACAAGCACAATCATATTATGAACAGAGTATGCATACGAACAATTATGTTTAAGGAAAACTTGTGGAGGGCGAAAACATCGAAGTCGTTTCGGCCGAGCAATACTTCTGTGATAAAACCCACCGAAATGGTAAGGTATAAAGAATATCTGTTTACATGTTCAAGCATGTTTTTTCATTACCATAAGAGGATACAATGTATTTATTATCACGTGAAAATATACACCATTTGCGAAAAGACATGCGACATGTTTCGAGTATAAGCCTTTCTTTAACTGATTATCCATCTTTGGTAATGATATCAAGTTTTGATTCACACAAAAAAACGAATACGTTAGATTTTAATGGTACAATTTTGTAGCCTTTTTAACAATTTATTTATTATTTCTATGTTTCGGAAATCAAAACGCCATGGCGTCTAACAAATGTCGTCATTTGAATGCTTCGTTTCAAAAAGTTGTAGAATTACATGTTAAATTAAAACAATATTTGATAATGTAAGTTGTTTTAAAGAAACTAAAGCTAATATTAGGTGATAGTTTAGGCACCTTTTTTAAGCCCTGTTTTGCTGAAACGATGCTCATATTATTAATAAATAATACTGTTTGTTATATTTCAGACCACTGCACAGGCGCAAACGCCGCGTGGCGGATGTGGGAATACACCACTGCAAGTGGGGCCAAGACGGTCAGCCCGGTGAGGCTGGGTCAAACGGGCGGGAAGGGGAAGGGGGAAAAGGCGGGGCTGAATGTTTCAGAGGGCTTTTTGGAGGGGGTGGTCAAGTAGGGAAGAGAGATGACAGAAGGAATGGGGTAATGCTAACACCGAGCAGAGCGATAAAGGGGCGGGAAAATGGGGTACAGGAGGAAAGTGAGGTGGTTCCCGGTAAAAAGGAAACGACTGGGTAACATTGTCTGTGCAGTCAAAGCTCTTTGACGGAAGAATTGATATTTATAGACTTTGTTTAACTATGTTCTATTAGTTCAACATTTTTTTTTAATCGGAGTATCAATAGGTTATAATACAAATAATTTCTATACGCGAACATAGCATGGTTGTTTAAACGGGATGAAGTTTTTCATTTTAAGCTCCACCAACATAGTGTATTTTTGTGTGTTTTTCAAACAGTTAGTGTGTTAACTTTTGTTTTTGCGTCATGTGCAACGCACTTGTGTTCTTACTCTAAAGGAGCTTTAGGTCATGTTCTTGAATTCTAAAACGTTACATAGACCATGGGCATTCTACAGAATATGTTACGTTTATGATTATTGGTTGATTGCATGTGTATAACATTATTTTGTTCTCATTGTTATATAGTTGTTTTATCGTCATGATGAAATGAAAATAATAAATACCAAAACACGAGAATCGGTGTAATGTTCATGTCGTTTTTGTTTTAATAAACGTGATAGTGAATACATAAATTCACCGCGTGCATGTTTAACAGTTAAGAATGCCCATAAATGACATTTAAACGGAAAATAAGGAACTGATGCAAAACAAATGCTTATCAAGTGTACGTATTTGAACGAAAAGTACTTGATCCAATAAACCGCGCACGGACAAGGTATTTAACCTTTTGTCCATTTTATAACATTTGATATCGTACTTTATTTATTTTGCACAATCGATCTGGTAGAAACTGTCAGCGGTATACCTATATGCAATAGAATGGTTTTTGTAGTTAAGGTGACCTTAAAGGGATTTGTTTACAGTTTTGTAAAATATATTTAAAAAGTATAACAATTTCGTAATACAATTTATTTATTTTAGTCAAACTAGTAAGATAACACTCAATCCTAGGACAAACATATAAAAATATGAGTTCGTTTATTTATTATTCTCCATCGAAATCGAAATATAATAAAGCGTTCGTTATTGTTAAGCTAGCAAAAACATGTGTTCCCCACACATCGTTTAAACTACAATAAACATGCATAAGACTGCTAGGCCAAGTGGTAACGTGTCAGCCTTTGGTTCGAGTTGTTTCGGGTTCGCTTTGTAAGACTTGCGCGTTTATTTTCATTGTTCTTTTTATATTTGACAACAGTGTGCTTTAATAAATAGAAGTATATGACTTTTTTATGTGATGAAATTAAATAAAATGAGCCACGCTCTCGGGAAAACGGGGATGTTTCCATGTGCGTAAAGTGTCGTCCCAAATTAGCATAATTTATGCAGTCAGCACAGACTTATCAGGGCATACACTTTCCTCCTAGACTGGACATTCGTGTAGAAGAGACTGCAACGAAACATTCAACTGACGCGGAGAGGGTCGTCCCTGATAAGCTTGTACGGGCTGCACAGGCTAATCTGGGACGACAATTACCGTATATTTATTAAGGATTGTTTTCCCAGAGCGTGTTTCAGTTTTGCCGTTTTTAAAATGGCTGACAGATTATCAACATGGATAATATTTTGTTCTTCTAATTTTTTTTGCAACCTTTAATTTAATTAATATGAAAACTCATAGTCGTCATATACATATTTGTTGAAGTGCATTACGCAATATTTGCGTTTATCAGATGCAAGGCGGCCAACTGGCAAACATCTGGAAAATCCTCATATTCTATCCAATTAAAACTCAATCGGGAATTTTTACTATGCGAAATTTCTATTACGCAATTTAGTTGGCCAACACTGATGCAAATAGTTCTACAAATAAATGTCTTAATTTAAAAGAGTCATACTGCAGATTTTATGTCTAGACAATCTGTTACTAAATGATACACAAATATCAAGTACACTATTTTTTATCCATAGCTATTTTATTGCGCCTTGTTTTGCGCCTCTATAGTCCCTTAGAAAGTTACATTTAATTAAAGACCTTTCTTACTGTTTTCAAGTTTTAAAGGCTTCATTTCCAACCCTTAGAAACTGATGAGCAGCATTCAGCATAAAACTTGAACATGCTGCGAGTGACTCACAGGCTGTTCTTTTATGCTGTTTGCAATAGCCATTTTCACTTTGCTTCTAAGTGGGAAAGGGTTAATTTAAAAGAGGTATACTTCATATCTACCCTGTGTCTGTAACTCGGTACAATGTCTATAGTTCAATATATAAATATCAAATATATTCGCGATGATAACACATCTGTTTTTTCAATTTTAAAGGCCCCTGATCATCGAACTTAGTTCGACTCATTACAAAATGGAACCAGTTCTAGTCAAAGCTTTATCCATCGTAAAAAGTTTATTTAAGAATAGTTAGATTGAAGAGAATAAATACTTTCCCGAAATTTGTTTACTTACATGATATACATTAAATTACGAATATTCACCATCCATTTGTTTTGTGATGGTTTTTATATTAATGTATGGAAATTCCCATCATCAGCATAACATATCTCGTGAAAACAGGCTGTGTGGTTGATGACAATTAGCCTAAAACAATAAGCTGATTTACAAGTACAAATGATTTATCAAGTAAACCGGAACGAATTTAATCTTTTTCATGAAATGAAAAACAAGCCGAATGGTTGTTTTCTTTTTGTTTTCTTTTTGGCGGAGAGCCAACACTTTTCATATACATATCAAAGCTTGCACTCGAATGTATTATTTAATCAAAGCCCTGAAGGCACTGAAGTTGTTCGCTGTTGTCGTCCTTGCTTAGCTTGTGCGCATTGCACAGTGTGCACAGGCTAATCTTATTTGACGTGCATTAAGCCCCGTTTTCCATGAAAGCAGCCAACATGTACAGATTTCAATGATAATAACTAGACTGCAGAAGTAGAGCAGACGCTTTGAAGCATTCATTGTCTGCAGTGCATACAGGCAGCGGTAATCGTTCCTAGCATAGTGAGTTGCGGTTTTTAGCTTAGCTAATGCTTCTAAGCACATACTGAATTGCAAAATATGCTCTGTAAATTTAGTTGGCCGCTAACGCAACCAACTAAAAACTGCATCTTAACGTCTTACTGAGGAAGATAAGAGTTACTTTTGATACCAGTAGGATTATTTTGTATTGTTGCTTTCAAAGTGTTATGATAGTTCTAATGCTCATGCGAATAGTTATACTTTGCTATGCAATTTATCGATATGATTATTTTCTTTATTTTGAAATAAATTGATTCAAAAGTTTCACACACAGATGCTACGAATTATATGAAACGCTATGATATTTATCAATCGTACCGTTGTCATTCAAGTGATCATCATGTATTACTACGATGGCGAGCGGACGCGAATGCATTGTAGCAACTTAACTGAATATCTATCCGCTAAAACATATCGGAAAGTCCATATTGTCATTGTGGAGAGACTGAAGACACATTTCATTATTTCTACACTTGCCCAATTTATAATGAAAAAAGAGCAATCCTATTTGACAGTATGTCAAGTTTTCAACCCATAACGTTACAACTACTTTTCGTCGGTGTCAAAGACGGATCATACGAAGAAAATTCACTTATATTCAAACATTTTCAGTCTTTTATCAGAGAAAGTCATATATTTTAACATAAGCCCCGCCCAAAATCTGTTTCTTTATAATGCTGATGTTTACAAACGTAATATCTTTCTTTCGCTATCTACATCATCTTGTTACGCCTTTGTATTACTTCCCTTATCCTTGTTTTTATTCCTTTACTATTTACTTATTTTCTTACTTATATTATTCGCTATTCATTGTTTCGACATTATGCACAGTGTATGTATATGCTCAATTGTTTACACCATATCAGCAGCACCTTCAAATGACAGAAGAGAGACTTAGAACCATATTCGAGCTTTTATTATCAATTCTGTCAACTTACACTTTGCAGTCCTTATGTTAAGCATATTTCGTCGAAAGTTGCTAGTAGATGTGTTTTGTAATATTTTGCTTACATGCTGTATATGAATAGCAAAATAAATATTGTTTAAACCAAAACGTTGAGTAAAAACCAAAACCGTGTAATTCACGACAAATTTTCTCGAGCTAAAGCATTTTATTTATTCTGAAATTCAAGCAAATTGTTCATCACTATAAAAAGGACCTTTTCCACAGATTTTGGTATGTATTGAAGTTTGTCATTAAATGCTTTATTTTGATAAATGTAAATCTAAATGTAGATAACAACAACTCAAGTTAAACAAGAATAAAATTAAAGAAAAAAAAACTCAAATGGGCTCAAACTACTGACCCCCGGAGTAACATTTAACGATTAGACCACTCGGCCATTCGTGCTCATACTACGATTGTTGTATTATATACTTTATATAAGAAATCCTTGTAGTGTCAAAAAATATAACGACAACAACAGAACTTTCCAAATTATTCAATCGTTTCGCGTTGCAACTCTTAATAACTTTCAGGTTTTTAAATCGTCAAAAGATGCTTATAATGGATATTTTAGAGCATGGTAAATGTTCAGTATTAATGTTTCCTCACACATATCATAACTACAACAAAAATTCGCGAATCTGAAACATGTATTTTTATTTTGTCAATTTACCAAAACTTGAAAAGGCACCTATAAGGATGACTGATAAAAAAACGAATCGTTGAATCGTGACAACGATTTGATATTTCATGACTCTGTTACAATTTCTCGTGTTTGCGACATAATATCTCGTGCCCGCTACTTAATCGCGGCTTCTTGTCTCTTGTTCGCAATTTAATAGCTCGTGTCTGCGACGTAATATCTCGCGTGCAAGACTTAAAATCTAGAGTCCGTAACTGAACACTTTGTGTCCGAGAGTCAAAATCTGGTTCTTCGGATATAGCATATCGTTTTTGTGACTTCTCATCGCGTGTTCGCGCAATAATATCTCGTGTATGCAACTTATGGGCGACTTAATATCTCGTACCGCGACTTAATATCTCGTTTTAAGACCTATTTTCTGGCGTCAGCAACGTAATATCTCGTGTACGCTACTTAATATCTCGTGTATGCGACTTTATATAACGGGTCCGTGACTCCGTACCTTCGTGTTTGAGACTAAGAATCTTGTATCCGAGACTTAACATCTTGTGTGCATGACTTTATATCTCGTGTCCACGGCTAAATATCGCGTATCCGCGACTGATTTTCTTGTTTTCGCGACTGAATATCTTGTGTCTGAGACTTAATATCGTGTGTCTTCGATAACAATTGTGTGTCACCGGTTTCATATTTCATATCTGCGACCTAAGATTACGAGTCTGCACGCTACTTCACAATCGATAATTTATATAACGTGGCTCTGGATAATCTTCTCATGGTCACTCGTAAACGTCCAAAAACCTCTTTTTTAATATCATACAATTCTCCGCACCAGCATAGAAGAAATACCATCTTTTAATGACCAGATCAGAAGCCGCGCTTGTGTTTGGTACCCGTGTATAATAACAAAATGACATACCGTGCGATCGTTTACAAGGTGATCAACAAATTAAGCGATATGATTTCTGTTTTGAATAAATACATATTGAGATATTGAGATCTGCATATCAAATGTAATATAAATCATTTGGGTTATGTTCGATAACCAATTAATTCCATTTGGTTTAAGCGTGTATTAAATTCATAATTTACGCAAGTATTAGAAGATTTGTGATAAAAGGCCGCGATTATAAAATGACGCAAAAGTCACAGATGAGGGATTTTAAATCAGATAACATTTAAACATATTGATAAAAATTATATTTTGGTACCTTATTTTGTGATTAATGATGTTCATAAAATACCGCAAGGCCATAGCAAATTTTTCACTTGTTGGACGTGTTTTAGCTCTACAAATTAAGAGCAAGCGACCTAAATAAAAATTAAAGTATTTCAAAGCTTTGAGTATGTTTTGTAGAAATGTTCAATGAATATGGACAACACATGTTTTTATTTTTATTTTGCGCCGTATGATTGCCAATGCCTTTGACAGTTTTATAGTTTTGACTAAATCAAAGGCAAGCATACGGCGCAAAATAAAAAAAACACATTTGTTGTCCATATTCATTGAACATTTCTGCCAAACATACTCAACGCTTTATATTGCAAATTATAAAATCATAGGACACAGTGGTTGTCCTTGACTTAAAATCTACCCATGACTTGGTCCACTCAAAAGTTACTACTGTCAGTCACGCGTGACACAAAAAGGTCAATGTATATTATTGTTGAACAGTTGTGCCATTATGTCAGTTTGTTTTGGTCATAGGTATGATTTTTTTTCCACAAAGATTTATCTCATTATTTCTTGCAGCATTTTGCCCTTTTACAACATTTAATAACATACAATTATGAAAATAATGTACCTAAAGGTTATATACACAATACATTAATTACTAAAAAACATTAGCAATACAACCCTCTAAGAGATGTGCTTTACAGATTAAACTTATGTCTTATTGTGTATATGCACTAAATTAAATATATGCGAAACAACTCAAATCGCGGTTAATTGGGTTTGCAATTTAAAAACTCGTTTTGAAACATGTCAAGCGACTTCGAAAGGCAACTTAATTTAAGTGTTACAAACAGTATATAGTTAATGTTTTAGAAAATTGATTCATAATTAGGATAGAATTTGAGGACAGGTAAAAGGTTTTTAATTTACAGACGGTGTTAAAATCACGCATACTTTGTAAGCTAACTGAATTTTTCACGATACTTCTTATTTTTTTATTTACAAACACAACAACAACAACAACAGAATAATGCGAGGTACACCACCATATAAACAACACAACAATAAGGAACAATGCATTCTTCACGTAAAGAATGAATATTAATATAAATGCCATAATTGCAGTCTCTTAGAAGTACAAACGGATTCTTCACATTAAAAACACGTAAACCGCCAAGCATGTGCTATGTTACAAACGATTACATTCATGAATACGTTAGAAGTTGTTTAACAACTATCAATCATTACTCACCTTAATTGTTTTCCGGACCATTCCCAGTCAGAAGCTATATAACATATTCCTATTATCATTGAATTATGAACAATAATGTTATTGAAAGGTCCCTTGACTCGTCTCTGAATACCGATAAGGTCACAACAAATTGATGAGTTCTTCAATGGACATAATAAATTGTGCGAGCGAAATAATTGATTCCTATTTCGCTTTATCAGAACAGAACAGACCAGAACATAATTTTATTACACATAAACTTTACAGTTTCTAGTGTTAAAAACAAATGTTAATAAAAAATACATGAATATGGCAAGTCGTTTTTTTTCTTACAGAACTATCATAATTTGGTAATGGATGAACTTTACATATATTTAAGACAAACATGATAACAGTGTATTTAGCTATATATGGAACTGCTTTAATATGTTGTTGTATCAATAAAATAAATTAATATCATTTTCAAGAACAAAAAATAATACAATTTGAACAGTAAAATGTTAATAGTACAACTACATCAGCAAACAATAGTAATACACCATGGGCAATAAAATAAATCAATGTTTTTTAAAAGACAAAAATAATACATTTTGAATCACCGTTAAATGTTAGTAGTACACAGAATACCGAATTTTATTTATACTTAATATTAATGCAACAACTACATCAGCACACACTAGTTACACAACGTGGTCAATAAAATAAATCAATATCTTTTTAAAGAACACAAAATAATACAATTTGAATCACAGTTAAATGTTAGTAGTATACTGAATACCGAATTTTATTTATACCTAATGTTAATGCAACAATTACATCAGCATAAAATGTTAGACAACATGGTTAAATGCAGTCTTTCACGTTATGGCATATGTATCATAAAGTATTCAGTCTGCAGTGTTTAAAGTTGGCGAATAGTTAGTGCCTCTGATATGAACTTGCCTAACTTGAACATTTCGCTTTTACTTTGTGTGGTTAATAACTGTGTAAGTGTGAACATGCTAGGTCTGACTCTATAATAGGTTTTAATGTATTTTTCTCTAATTTGGACAAATTTGGAGCATTTTAACAGGAAGTGGAATTCGTTTTCCACTTCGTTGCTGTTACATAATTGGCAGAGTCGCATATTCTTTCCATTCTATCATATCTACCCGTCTGAATTCTTAGGTTTTGTGCACAGATGCGTAATTTCGTTATCGCCATTCTTAGATTTCTTGACAGAATCGTCTCAAGATATGATTCAAATGAAAAGGTTATTTTTTATGCTTTATATACAATGACTACCCTATTATCGTCAATATCTCGTTTCCACTCTTGTAGGTATTCGTCGATAACTCTTTGTTTAAACAAAGACACAAAAGTTGCCTAATTGATTTGTGAATTATTAAAACACACATAATTAAATCCGTATTTACATAGTAAGTCCCTGACCTTTCCTTACCAGTTACATTTATTGTCATTTAAGTCAAGCCAAACCTTCTTCCAGTATGGATCGTATTATAATGTTTTCAATTTTAGTTACTTTAAATCAATATTTTACTATGCGTACATATCTGTTAATATATAACGGGTGTCTACCAAGTTCGCCGTAAACGCCTACATTTGAAGTTGATTTCCTTACACCAAGAACAGCTTTGCAGAATTTAAGGTGCAATTTTTCCAACTCGCTACACTTTGAAAAAAAAAACATGCTTCGCACGAGTATGTAATAATTGAAGAAAGAAACGGAGCAAACAACTATATATATATCTTTATTAAACCTTTACCACGCGGAGTGTTAGTATTAAGATTAAAATTCCCGGTATAATTAAGTGTTACACCCAGATATATAAAGTCGTTCACAATTTCTATATTTTCATTCCCATACTTCCACATCTCATTGCGTTTGGTAGCTCCTTTTTTACGGAATACAATGATTTTAGTCTTCGGTATGTTAATTTGTAGACCTCATTTGTAACAATAATCATATAAACGATCAATAGACATTTGTAGGTCTTCCAGCGTTTCTTCTATTACAACCATGTCATCTGCAAAAAGTAGTAGAATAAAACATATGTCTTGTATATTTACTCCCGCATTATGTCTATTTTGTAAAAACATTTCAAGATCGTCTACGAAAAGAGAAAAAGGTATCGGCGATGCTATCTGCCCCTGCCTTAGCCCGACTGCTATATTAAAATATTCGGAGTTATGTGTTGCAATGTGTTACACAACATTTGACTGATTGGTACAAACTGCGTATAATGCGCAACATCTTGCCGTCCACATTCGACTTATATTACTTAAGCCATAATGCATTTAAATATATGGAATAAAAGCAACGTTTCATATCAATAAAACAACAACAAAATCGTCTATTCATATTAACATATTTTTCAATAATTGAATGGAGTATGAAGACTGCATCTATAGTTGACCTGCCTTTTCTAAACCCAAACTGCGCGTCAGAGATAACATCATTGTTTTCACACCATGTCGATATTCGCTGATTGAGTATACATGTAAACAATCTTGCAAAGTTACTTAAAAAGGTGATGCCTCTATAATTACTAGGATCGGATTTATCACCATTCTTATGTATAGGAATTATAATCCTTTCTGTCCAAGCTAATCGGAATTTACCTGTATTTAAAATTATGTTAAAAAAATAAATAACAAGTCAAAATATCGCAGGCTTCTATAAAATATTCGTTTAGCAATATATCTAAACCAGGCGATTTACATTTCTTTAAAGTAGCGCACCCGTAATGGGCATCTATCCAAATATAATCTAATCTATTATTTTCTTATTCGGCGTAAGCTGTATTAAGCCAGCTTTTCACCTTAGCCTGACCTTTGTTAGCGTCCAATAGAATTCAAATAAAACTTCCCGCGGCCAAGTACAGATGAATACACTTCATTGACTGCATTGGCTGATATGACTACGACCAGAACATTGGAAACATGTCCGCGTCTTTGTTTTACTGCGTGTTCAGCATGAAACAATTTTATATCTAATGAAAAGGCTTAATAGATAGAACAGTTTTACACTAAATCTCGACATCAATACAGTTTGTGCGTCCACCTTTTATTTTCAGAAGATTTTCAGCGCGAGAACGTTTGCACTTAAAGGCTTTGTTTTCATATTTAGTACTAACTTCCATATTCCTGTCAACATGTTAAAGTATAGAGAGCAGTGGAAGCGAAGACTCACTTTAATGCATTGCATTTCAACTCGCGAGGTATATCGGGTCAATTTGCGGCCACTGTGAGTGAATGTCAGAGTTTACGTACAGGTCATCGCTGCGTCTCTACCCTATGTGCTGATCGGAGTTCGCGGCCAGGAAAATAATCGTTACATAATAAAGACGCTATAGCGTGAACTAGGTGAACTGGAATTTTCTTTAGACCAGACAGATGTTTAATGAAGATATCCAGCGATATCATATGGTATGTCAATAATAGATTCTTAATGTGTTTTACAACAATACCATGATAAATATTATTTTTAATTAATTTAACAAGAATTATGCCATCTTATTGACTAATGAATTAAGCATGAGCGCAATGATTCTCGATACTGTTAATAATCGAATCAAATAACAACGCCAGACAAACCACTAAAACAGGTCTGTTCGAAGAACGCGCGTATAAATATTTAAAATATGTACGGATACTTCGCGTGTGGCCGGTTGACTCATATGTTTTAATTTCACTTCCATTCTTCTTTTGGTTTTCTGTTTTGTATCTATGCGTTTATGACCAGCAATATGTAATAATGTAAAATAAGCCGCGAAAACTGCGCTTATCATCCCGCACTGCGTTTGCTGCAGCTAAGAACTGCACAGAAAAAGACATTCGCTATCTTTGATCTCATTCATTGAAGTCTTTACCTTTCATTAACTGCAACCACAATCAACGCCGTATATCTTTTTTAAAGATATTTCTTGTTTTAAATAAAATATACTGATTTTTTCAAAACCACCCCCACACTCGGCTTTTGTCTAGTTTATGTGTACCCCTGGGGTATATAAAAATTCCATAATTCATCCAGATTTCCAAACATAGGCATGCAGTTAGTGTGTACAGATGCAGTAAAGGTGTTTAAAGTTTAAACAAGATGAAAAAAGTTTTCCTTTACAGACATTTTTTATAACTTGTTATCTATGGAAGAACGCCATGAAATGTAAGTGGTTTCAGGCAAGTAGAAATTGGGTTGGTAAAAACAAAGTGTCATAAAATTCAAAATAGTATCATTTATGTAATATTTTGAACTTAGTTTTTATAGATTCACTATTTACAGCAAAAATAACAAGAAATATACAGATTTACCGTTAACTTTTTTAAATAAAAATAAAAAATGCAACATGCATGGTTCGTATTTTCAGAAGTAAATCACACAATTTAGCCATAACGTTGTTTTAATTTTAAAAATTGAAGAATATATATAAAAGTTGCAACATATTTAACAATAAACATATCTTATATCATATCATATCGTATTAAATCAAATTACGTTAGAAAAGAAATAAAACGCGTCGCAAAAATGTATACGTCGTCGGCAGGATTCGAACCTGCGCGGGAGTATCCAAAAAGATTTCTAGTTTATCGCCTAAACCACTAGGCTACGGCACCTAATATTAGGCTCTTCAAACTTCGAAAAAATCGCGGGAAATCATAAGGGGTGCGCTACCTTAATTAAGAGGGCAATAGCTTTAACTACTTCGTTATTATGTTATTTGGTTATCAAGGTCACCTAACACATTTTCGAAATTTTCGAAGTCATGGTTCGAAGTAAATTCTTCTGCATTGGCGTTATGCGAAATATTTTTGTCCGAAAACATTTGCTGAACATGATTTTTAAAGTCATTAAGCGACGTATTACTATTGTAACTAGGTGTATTCTGCGACCTTAAGTACCTCCAAAATTCTTTTTTTTTCCGTTTATGGTCTTCGAATTGTTTACAGCGTTTAAGATTGTATGCCTTACGTTTATTTTTTGTAATCATTTTAAAATCACTTTTTAATTGACACATATTTACTCTATCGATATATTCTCATGCGCCGGAGAGCACGTTTATAAAAAATACTTGATAATAAATTGAACATTTTCGCCAAACACATTCTACGCTTTATATATTGTAAATTATGTCCTCTTCATGCAATCATTTTCTGAACCAGTGTTTGTCCTTGAAGTGCGTTATTGGTTATAAAAGCTTCATGTGTATTACGCCATTGTTTGTCCTTGAAGTGTGTTATTTGTTATAAAAGCTTCATGTGTATTGTGCCAGTGTTTGTCCTTGAAGTGCGTTATTGGTTATAAAAGCTTCATGTGTATTGTGCCAGTGTTTGTCCTTGAAGTGCGTTATTGGTTATAAAAGCTTCATGTGTATTGTGCCAGTGTTTGTCCTTGAAGTGCGTTATTGGTTATAAAAGCTCCATGTGTATTGTGCCAGTATTTGTCCTTGAAGTGCGTTATTGGTTATAAAAGCTTAATACTGCCGCTTTATATCAATAACCGATTAACGAAAAATTAACAGTATATATCGTGTAAAAGCTCGGCGTAACAAACATGTACAGAATAAAAGATCTTCGTAGCTCTTCGGGGCAAAAAAAGACACTGCGGGTGCAATAATAAAAATTCGAACCATTTTAAGTTCATTTATAAAGTGCGGCGATTCCGATGAACATCATATACATAAATGTGTTGCCGCCTGAAGCGGGTTTATTTTAATTAATAAACTCAAGCTTAAACACCGTAGGTTTTCAATGTATTTAAATGTAACGAATTATTAGCGCTGTTTCATTGATTTTTCTAAATTCTGGATATCCTCTTAGCAAATATCTAGTTTAGGCGGAAAGTGTCATCCCTTATAAGCCTGTGCGGACTGCACAGGTTAATCTGGGAATACTCTTGAGGCACATGCATTAAACCCCTTTTTTACATAGCACGGCCAATGTCTTTTCAAATCCTCGACGTTCAAACATCCCAAGTGATGATGGTACACTTAAATGTAATTCTTATTACAAATGGTTTAATATGGAATTTTGTATTACAACTATTTTTTCACATTTTGAATATAAGCGGTAAAATGTATGCCCATTTATACAGAAAAGTGCAGTTTTTTTTAACTCGGTAAAAGTTTCCGACTCATCCCTAAATTTTATTAATGATTACAGTCGCCACTGGCGGGGATGGGGAATATATTAATATTTATAAATACCTCATAAATATTTTTATCTTGGTTGAAATTCATCCGGCTTGCGTAGAGTAGAGATCAAAGACACAGATAATCATCGAGTCCTTAACCAATTTAAGCCTAGTGGACTCTCCCATCCTTCTAAATTGGATCAATTTATTTCCAAAATTATGGATGCCTAGTATATATTTAGAATATTTATTACAGAAATTTCTTTAAGCAAACAGCGCAGACTCTGATGAGACGCCGCATCATGCGGCGTCTCATCTGGGTCACGCTGTTTGCCAAGGCCTTTTTTCTAGACGATAGGCATAAATGGCTTAAAGAACTATGGATCAGGCGCGGTGTATATATAGTTCATAGGGGCGGTGTTTTTCTGGTATTAATTCCGGCCCTTGTGGCTAAACTGGTATAACATGAGTGCGTGCGTTCATAGTACTTATTGTACTTAGTGTCGCCCATTTATCTCAGCTGGTAGATTTCGGATTGTACTTCCTATTCGTGTCTATACAGGGCCCCATGGCCAGTCGGTTATGTGGCCGCCATGAAGCCGAACCATTAAGGTTTGGGGGTTCGTCACATTTTATTTGCGTTTACATTTTCTTAACGTAACAAATATGTTTCTACTTCTTAATTGTAGCGAACCATCATTAACATGTGAACGTTACTTTTGGGAGAATGATCACATAAAGTACAAACTGATCGAAAACTCAGGACCTACACCGTAAATACTAGTTGTTTGGGTTCTAAAACGAACACCTTTTTCAGGCCTTATAAAAATGACAAACCATTCAACACGGCTAAAATTACCATCTAACAATAAGTTTAAAATAAATTTATACAGAGTGAATTCATTTGTTTGTAAGTTAATCTACGATCAGTTTCTGATTTAGTCAAATGTTTACTATTTTAAAATTCTAAGAACTATGGTTTGTTTTATTCTTAATAGCCAGTGCATCTGTGCATAAACTGCCAAATATATTTATTTATGGGACCTTTTCACAGATTTTGGCATGTATTGAAGTTTGTCATTAAATGCTTTATATATTTTAGATTTCTTGGATATCATGTGAATAAAGGCCTCCGGCCTAAAATACAGCATTCATTTACATATACACTATTAACTGATAAATGCCACCTTGTAGCCTATAAATTGTGGTTTTACACTTTTGTTTTGACAAATACACACTATTAGACAAAAAAATACATAACAAAGTTTGTAATGAAGGTAAATTTATATTCCAAATGACATTCATTAATTTCGTAACATAGAATGTTAATTGTTTTATAACAGAAATATCAGTGCTGCTCATAAGAATATTAAATGCCGTTTCGTTTCTTTGGCCGTTATACCAATTATACAAATAACTTGTGCGTATATCAGTGTACTGGGGACACTAAAAAAACGCATGAAATTCGTTCTCCTATACACGTACGTCAAATCTTGTTAAACAAAATAAGCATGTTCGGTTTTCGCGCTGTCTGTAAAATGCCTTCCAAGTTCAATGTTCAATTTATGATTACAAAACCTAAAACGAGCAAATGAGCAACGTGACTCAAATGATACATCTATAGTTAAATATATCTCCGGAGTTAAAAGTGATTTAAACTGTGTGTAAGTGTCGCAGCGCGGAGGTGCATTAATCTCATTGTGCCCGTCTTGGGTTTTACAGTCTTGTATACGCTGTTTTAAACATTAAACATATATTCATATCGCCTACGTCCTGAGCAACCCAAACACAACCAAAACCATATTTAAATAAGAGTTCCTTCACATATGTGGCCCAATTGTTCCTTCCAATAGCGTCCAATGACTTCTTCAGCATTCTGTAACAATTAAATGGATATCTATGATTAGGCATTTGTAGTGAATGGCACCAGTATTTTATGCATTTCAGCTAATAAATACAACAAAGTGACAATCTACCACACTCCCCTAAGACCATGCTGTTACTAACCGTCGATCCGACGCCTGAGAAATATTTGCAAAATTCGATTTGTGACCTTTCGATTATATCACAATATTCATAACCCCATATTTCAGCCCCAAATGTGAGTATGGGCACAGCCATAGTGTCATAAAGTTTAAAAAATGTCACTGTGGGTAAAATAATCAAAGGGGACTTTAAATTGTTTGATAGAGATTAATGATTTGTGTGCATGTGCGACCAATTTGGATTTAGCAGCTGTCCACGATAGCTTTGGAGTAAATAACAGACACATATATTTATAGACTGAAACACGTTTAACTTTTTAACCATTTAGAAACCACATTTCATAATTGTGTAAAGGACCACCATTACGGAAGACTATAGTTTCGGTTTTATTCAGGTGAATCTGCATACAAGTATCTTCGCAAAATTTCGCAACAGCGTTACAATGTAACTAAAGTTTATATGCTGTGTCCGCGCAATTTGCTACATCATCAGCGTACATCAAACAATACATAGCTGGTATATCATTGGTTATGAATATTCCATTTCTTCAATGTTTCCTTAGATAGCTTACTAAATTATTAATATATAATGAAAATATAATCGGTGAGCTTAAATCACCGTGTCTGGTACCGATGTTACAGCAGAATGGTTGCGTTATGATATTTCCAGACACTTAGATATGTGCGCGTACATTTGTGTACATCGATTGCAAGACAATTAGAATCTTGCCGCTCATACCTGTGGCATATAAACTAGTAAAAAGTTGGAAATGAACCAATGAATCAATTGCCTTTTTTAAGTTCACGTATAGTACGTAGACACGACCACCAGGTTTCGACGGATACTTATGAATCATGCTCTGGAGACAAAAAAAGGTTATCTACAACCGAGTAGCCAAGCCCGGCTAAACCCGGCATGTGACTCTTCTGTGCTGGTGTTTTACTCTGCCAACTCATTTATATGGTCAGTAATTACACTTGAGACAATTGTATACATGACATTAATCAGTGAAATTCCTCTGTAATTTTCCGGTTCTTCCATACTGCCCGATTTAAATATTGGGACAATAATACTTTCGCACCACGATGCCGGAAATATACCTGTATCTAAAATTTGATTACAAAGACTATTCAAGATCGGGATTATAATGTTGTGATTTTATAAAAATCCGCTCCTATCCCATCCTAACCGTGTTATTTACCAGTTTTCAGCTTAGATATACTGATTCTTACTTCTTTATCTCTAATTGGTCTATTAAAAGGGCTATTTACATCATAATCCTCACTGTTATCAAATCGGGCATTATGGGTGGGAATCTGGTCATCACTGTAAAGTAAAGATTGAAAATAATCCAGTTTCCAGGGGAGACATAATTGCTTTCCGTTTTATGCATTGTGTGTCCTCTTACTAGTTTCCAGAACGTTTTTGGATTATTGCTTGATTTTAATAGTGAAAACCGTTTTTCAAGTTGATACGTGCATAGTTACGCCTTCACATGTTTTTGAAAAATGATTAAGCTACCTTATAGTTTTAAAATCGACGTTATTATTTGTCGAACAAAAGCGTCTAAGAACAGAGTATTTCTTTCGTTTTGCTAACAAGCATTGCCTGTCCCAACAAGGCTCTTGTTTTTTACGTAAAGGGTTATTGTGCCTAAAAATCATATGTTCGGCAGACATCTTATAAACATGTATTTTTTTAAAGCTGCATCGTTGACATTTGTTTTGATAGTACTTAAACATTATGTTTTTATTAATTGATAAATGTAAACATGGGATCTAAAAAGCTCCAGTAAAAAAAAGCAAGAATATAATTTTAAAAAGTAAAAAAGTAACCCTCAACCTGGCTCGAACTACTGACCCCTGGAGTACTGAAGTAAATGTTTACCGCTTAGACCAATCGGCCATCCGTGCCCATTCATGTACAATGAAGGATGTATTGTATACTTTATATAAGCAATCCTCGTAGTTTCACAAAATATAAAGACAACAACAGAATTCTCCAATTATTTAATCGTTTCGCGTTGCAACGCTTTATAATTTTCAGGTTTTTAAATCGTCAAAATCTGCATATAATGGATATTTTTAAGCATGGTAAATGTTCATTTTTACTGTTTCCTAACAAATTTCACAACTAAAAGGAAAAATTTGCGTATCTGAAACATTTTTTTTATTTTTGTCAATTTATTAAAACGTGAAAAGGCCCCTTTAACACGTGTCTGTCAAATCCAAGTAAGGCTAAAATAAGTGTACATCAGGCATGTAGAATAAGTAATTCTTTCAACGTAAGTACTTAATTTATTATTATAATAAACATAACGGTTGTACTTAGTATGCTTTCTTCATAAAAGCAAATAACAGTTTTGTTTACGGTAATTATTTTGATGTGAATGAATTTTGAAAACAAAGTCGTATATGTCACTTCAAGCAGATTCAACAATCAATTTTTAAACTCGATCTGGTCTACACCCCCGTGTCTTCATTCCATATCAGAAAGTCCGGATGCGCATAGCGGGCAGCACTGGCCAGGCGGTACTTAGCCTACATGTAAACAGTCAGGGCACATCATCCACTCGCACTGTACGGACCCGTTCTTACAGAAGCACACTTTGCACGCTTGAGTGCTCATTGAGGGCACAGTAGCACCTATAATAAAATACCCATCTCCTAAAAATGAAATAAATCATCATCATCATCATCATCATCATCATCATCATCATCATCATCATCATCATCATCATCATCATCATCATCATCATCATGAACAACATAATCATCATCAACATGATGATCATCAACACTACTACTACTTCTACTACTTCTACTACTACTACTACTACTGCTACTTTAACTTAACTACTACTAGTACTGCAACTACAGCTACTACTATTCATACTACTATGACAACTACTACTACTACTTTTACTTCTACTTCTACTTCTACTACTACTACTACTACTACTACTCCTACTACTACTTCTACTACTACTACTACTACTACTACTACTTCTACTACTACTACTACTACTACTACTCCTACTACTACTACTACTACTACTACTACTACTACTACTACTACTACTACTACTACTACTACTACTTCTACTACTACTACTACTACTACTACTACTTCTACTACTACTACTACTACTTCTACTACTACTACTACTACTACTACTACTACTACTACTACTACTACTACTACTACTACTACTACTACTACTACTACTACTACTTCTACTACCACTACTACTACTACTACTACTACTACTACTACTACTACTACTACTACTACTACTACTACTACTACTACTACTACTACTACTACTACTACTACTACTACTACTACTACTACTACTACTACTACTACTACTACTACTACTACTACTATTATTACTACTACTTCTTTTATTACTACTACTACTATGTACAAAAATACAGCAAAAATAGGGTGTACACAAATAGATAGCATAGGTAACATAAACCTCACCTTTTTATTAAGATAAACATTTACACACAACTCCAATGCAAATAGGGGAGTAAATCTTCATTTGTCTCCATAAATAGAACACAAACACTGCATCAATTTGGATATACACATAAGCCCAAGGAATAATACAATTTGGAGAACAGAATTTAACAATCGAGACTGTTGATTATATTGATATTTGTCACGCTAGAATAACTCTAAAACAATATGCAAATAGGCATGCAATTTTAATTATGTATACATTTTATTAGCGGCATTTTTGAAAATGCAATTTGTTTTACATTAAATGTTTAACAAAAAATGTTGCAAATAATGTGTTATTTTAAGTCGTAGTAACTAATATAGTTAGCCTACGAAATATCGATCCATATTGTTTTTAGAACGCTTCATGTGCGCGTTACCAGAAAGTAACTCTAAAGTATATTTTGTTAAATGGATATACAAGTAAAGCTCGATCCTACTTTTGCTTTATAACTATACACAATGTAGCTATTTATCTACTATCGATTCATGTTTTAAGAACGCCGTCAAGTTCGACAAGTAGATATAGAATCTCGTTGTATGCTTCATACGTGTAGATGTTCATATTTTAACTTAAATGTACTCTGAAAAACATCATCTTCCTTAATATTTACATGACATGAAATTAACACAACAGAAGACAAGTTGCATGAAAACTATAAGTTGAATTTTTAATAGTTTAATAGTTTGTTAGAAGTGCTTGTGTCGCAAGAGGAAAGTTGTGTATGAGAAACATGATGTATGTAATGTTGCATTGCAATTTGAAGTGCCACTGGGATGATAAGCGACATTTATATGCAAAGAAAACGGTGTATTTTGCAGTACATGATGAATATGCTTTGTGTTTAATATTGATAATATTGTATTCTGGGTATTGAAGAGAAAAACAAAATTTTAATGAGGGTTTGATAAAAAGTACATCCTAAAGTATTTTATTTCAAGCCTTATCCAGCAAATAATGTAAGGGCGATTGTATTATCATGGAAACCTACTGCGTGTCCATCATCCTGGAAAATAATAACACATTATTTTTCAAAATTTTGCAAAAAAAAACAGAACTTTAATGTTCCATGTTTTGACATGATATTTCAATATATTTCTTAATTTTGGGGCGGATTAATTTTCGAACCAAATTTTGTTGCGTAAAGGTTTTCTCGATTCGAAGAAAACAAGAAGCTATCAATATCATGTCAACAATGCTTACGTTATGAATCAGTTAGTCCCTTATACAATTCTTGGGGTGGGATACTTGATATGATATCTTAAGATCATCTCATACGACGCCAAGTACTGGTTCTACTCAGGCAACGGATTCAAGATTGTCTATATAAATGCATGTCTTTTATGCAATCGAGCTTAAAAACATAGGTCGCAACTTGAGTGTTTAACATATTTCAGGGTATGAAATTATTGTCTGAATTACATAGGTACATGTATTGCAAAGTTCGTGTTTTTTATGTATGTGTGCATCAATGTACGTATCTCCCTTGTTTAAACTACATATTGTTGTACGAACGTGTTTAAGTCTAATACTGTGCATGCACGCATTTTTTGTTCGGTCATAGAATATTAACATCGACTTATTGTGTATATAACAATATGTCTGTATATTTAGCGATTTATGCTTCATGTTATTAATAACGTATTAACATACACATATGTGTTATGCCGTATTTGTCTTTACACCCACACGTATTCATTACCTACTTCATCTAAACGAAATTTGTTAAAGCCGTATTTCATACGTGTTATTTTATCGCCATTTAAAATGTACAAGAAATCTAAAAAATTGAAGCAACTTTTGCATTCAATTCCATCAATGTTTTCCATGTTTTATGCTCCCCCAAAAAATTTGGGGGGGGGGAGCATATGGTCGCCGCTTCGTCTGTCTGTCCGTCCGTCCGTGTGTCCGTGTTTCCGTCCGTCCGTGCACAATTTTTGTCCGGGCTATTTCTCAGCAACTAATGACCGGAATTCAATGAAACTTAATGGGAAGCTTCACTACCAAGAGAAGATGTGCATATTATCAGCGGGTTCTGGTCGGATGATTTTTTACAGAGTTATGGCCCTTTGAAATTTTCCATTAACTGTACATATAGTGCAATTCCTGTCCGGGCTATTTCTCAGCAATTAATGACCGGAATTCAATAAAACTTTATGTGAAGCTTCACTACCAAGAGGAGATGTGCATCTTATCAGCCGGTTCTAGTCGGATGATTTTTTCACAGAGTTATGGCCCTTTAAAATTTTCCGTTAACTGTACATATAGTGCAATTCTTGTCCGGGCTATTTCTCAGCAAGTAATGACCGGATTTCAATGAAACTTTATGGGAAGCTTCACTACGAAGAGGAGATGTGCATATTATCAGCCGGTTCTCGTCGGATGATTTTTCACAGAGTTATGGCCCTTTAAAATTTTCCATTAACTGTACATATTATAGTGCAATTCTTGTACGAGCTATTTCTCAGCAATTTATTACGGGAATTCAATGAAACTTTATGGGAAGCTTCACTACCAACAGGAGATGTGCATATTATCAGCCGGTTATGGTCGGATGATATTTTAAAGAGTTATGACCCTTCGAAATTTTCTATAAACTGTACATATAGTGCAATTCTTGTCCGGGTTATTTCTCCCCAACTACTGACTCTAATACAATGAAGCTTTATGGGTAGCCTAACTACCTTGAGGAGATGCGCATGTTATTAGTGGGTTCTGGTTAGATGATTTATTTAGAGAGTTATGGCCCTTTGAAAATTTTAAGTTGCGAAACCATCCATCGTATTATTTTGTCCAAAGTTATGCCCCTCAAAACGTTTCCTTGTATCTGAATATATAGTGCAATATTGTGACAAAATAACCTTTGGGGAGCATCATCCGTCTCCGACGGTTTCTTGTTACATATGTAAACATAAAAAACATTGATCATAATGTACATTGAACCCAGGGATCAAATTATGAATAAGCACAACACCGTTTGATCGAAACATTGCAAGTATCGAAATAAAACAAAACAAACAAACTTTCTTTTTTTATTGCTAATATATGAAGCTGTTATACTATTCATGCATATACATTTAAATATTGTGAACATGGCATGGCATCTTGAGGCTTTAATAAAAAATATTCTTATTTCGGGATCGCTTGCCTTTTAGATTTTCCAACGACTTTAAGAGGAACATAGACAATTTTCTAGAATAAAAATTTACATAATAAAAGATCTCGAAATTCGCTAATGGGATTTTGGTAGAAACCTACGAAAGGAAAGGTATTTATATATACCTAAATAGATTTAACATTCTCGGTTCTTAAAGCCCAAAATACCCCCTCCCACAAAAAATCTTGGCCATTTCTTATTGAACCCTTTTTATAACTATGTTTGCAATTGCCCCTATAGGTGCCTAATATAAATGTCGTTCATAGCAATTTTAACGCTATGACGTTTTTGTCAACAAACAAGAAGTATTGAGGAAGGTAATGCATGCTTATACATGGGTATTTAATTGTATCTGGATATCGCCTTTATGTTCTCTTATGAGGAATGGCATTATATGTATTGAACTCTTTAATGATACAGCATTAAAGACATACTTGTTTTAACTCCTTAAAGCCTCAAAACACCATTTGTGAAAACATATTATAATAATTGTATAAGTAATTTATGGGACATGCTCACAGGTTTTTGTATGTTCATCATTCATAGCCTAAACGTGAAAATGTAAAGGACTTTCATTAGTCATTAAATACACAGTACAAGAAAAGTATATCGATGTAGTTCAGTGATGCTTCCTCTTGGCTTTAATTTCTTGCCAATCAAAGGTCAAACGCGTTTACCTTTTGGTTGCCTTTCGGCAATGCCGACATAATGATATTAATACGTTTATTGGCTACACTTTTCTTTATTGTGTTTCCATTTTTCGCGTTATTTTTGTAAGTTTACCAATTTAAACTGAGGACTGCTAATTATGTTTAACGAATCATAGTTGGAAGTATTATTATGCCGCTACTATTATATATTTGTGTTATATGCAATGAAATATAATTATGTGAAAAATATTTTTTCCTCGCGGCAATCTGTGAACATGCCCCTTGACAAAATAGAATATATATGTGAATAAAGCTTCTACAACACACTACGAGCAAACAGAAATGTGTTTTGAGTCTTTGGGTATTTATACTTTAACAATCGGATTATAACACATACCATGCCGCATTTTATATTTGTTTAAGCCTTTGTTTGCTCATTGCACAAAACACACGGTCATGAATAATTTGAAAACCAAAATTAATGTTGAATATACGTTAACGAAAATATCTGATCTTTCATATATGTCAATGATGATGCTCGCTTACCGGTTGGTCTGTTATTTATACATAAAGACTCAAAACTTGTTCTCAATACAATAAACATTTAATCACACAATAATTGATATAATTGCTTAATAAATCATAGTGTAATTACAGCAAAACCAATGTCCATAGTTGTTTACGTACGCGTTAAAACGATAACACCCAATACAATGTTACTTTTTGTGTAATTTTTGAAAGTATACTGTTTAATTATATAGTTGAAGATAAATACGATAATTTAACGTTTAACTGTAGTCTGAAACAGACCTCTTTTGTAGGCATATAAATGTATTTGCACTATGGTTTGTTGGTAAACACGTTAGAACAACTATGTTCAATAATAAACTATACGATATAATACAACATATAAACAATATACTTATTCTACTACTAAGGATAATGAGAATAATACAAGTATTTAAAATGTATGCATATATCATTGCAATCACACACTGGACGTTTTAAATCTATAAAGCTAGGTTTTATAACGTGTATTTTATACGGCCATACGTCCTTATAGAATGTTCATATGTGCATATGCATTCTTTTCCTATGAACTTAATGACCCGCGTGTACATCTTGAACAAAAAGCAAATGTTCATGCTTAATAAATATTCTATGTGCGTAACACGTAATTGATCAGTTTCAAAATCATTCAGCAAAGTCCTTTTTAAAATTCCTCTCGCAACCAGTTCATAAAGGGAGTTCCTGTTTATAAAAAAGTCAGTCAAACTCTCATTGTCCGTTCATGTTTTGACAACAATGATAATATTGACATTTGATCGATGTACCCTTTTTGTGATGTTTTTTTTACGACATACAAGGTAATTGCATATTTAGATATAACGCAAACGCATGACATTTTAGTTCAAGTACAATTAAATAAGTCCACATATGTGATTGCTTAGTCAAGACACGATCAACAATTATAACATAATGTATCAATCAAATTGTATGCATTAGTTATGAAATCAAAATTTCATCAATTAATATGCAATCCCAATTCGTTCATTCAACTTAAAAGATGGAGTCATACAAACATTTATATACTACTACCATCGGTCGCAAATTACTTGAGTGCGTCATTTTCTGTAGTATATATTTATACTAAGCTAAGAAAAGAGTGCATCAGTATAATCATGCAAATATATTCAGTTACATTCAGCAAGTCAGACAAAAATATCAGACAACGCAATAGTCGTTTCCTATTACAAATATTAAGTGCAGTTTGCATACCTTGTATTCTGTATAATATTATTGTTATAAAATAAAAATAACAATATGTATTTAATTTGCGCGTTAATAGACACGTGTTTGTTTAGTTAAGATTCAAAGGCAAACACATTACAAAATACTCTGTGGGTGAACTTGCATAAACATTTTGACACAATCTATGGAAAGAAAACATATTGAATAATTGGTTATTTTGCGTTCAGACTATTGTTGCAAGAGTCTTGCTATATGCATTCTTCCTACATTTCTTATAGCTATTCAAATGATTCGTGTTTAAAGCAAAAATATTGTCAAAGACATATGTTTATGATTACTTTTACACTCGTAAACTTATAATATAGACCTATGCATTGTGTTCTTATGTGTATTACTACAAACAAAAACATTTGCAACTTGTGTAACATGCGAATTTATGTTTTTTTGTTAAGCTTAAGAAGTGCATAAACTTTTGATTCATGTTGTTTCATTGTTTTAGTTTATACCATAGTTGTAAGAACCATCTTTACACTTCAACAAGAGTAGTTGATTGTATTCATACTTCCATTAAATCTTTTAAAAAACGCACGTTAAAATTAACACATACACCAGTAAACAATAAAAATAAAATAATGTACATTATTAATGATAGCTTATATATTAATAATACAAATAAAATATAACGCTAATAATATTGCAGAAATACATCTAACATTAAATATATAGTTTTTCAAAGAAATATATGAAGAACTGTAAGAAAGATCTGTTGAACTGTTCATGAATGACGTGAGAACTACGCTGTATAATGGTAGAAATGTGCTGATCATGAAACATGATGAATTTGGTCGTAACTGCTTTTATTATCAGAATGTGTAAACAATCCAACACTACACATATACTTAATTGGTATGAACCTATCTAAAATCATAAATGGTCGTGTTTAATTAACTGTCCATGTTACATCATATAGAGATAATACGTAATGCAAACACACGTTATAAAAACATTCTTGAATGTAATGTTTTTATAGGAACTTGAAAATTAACACCCTCAAAAATTGAAACTGAAATGCAATGTCAAATTGTTATCCGTTGAATAATATTTTACCACAGAAAAACAAATGTCATGTCTTTTGTTACAAAAACACACACTATGAATTTCAATCAACGAAACATTGATATACGAAGGTTAAGACACACATTAACACATTATATGAAATTGTAATACTTTCATTAATTGATAGTTTCATTATAAGCAATTTGTTTCATTCAGTCGCTAAGAAACTGCTTGCTACATCCCCGTTTAGTAAAAACACATTTGCTTCTAAACTAAAAATCTTAGCAAACAGCAATATTACATTCATAAAGATACCACTTTACAAATCATACAGCATGAAATTACAAATACAGGTTATCAGGCATAACAAACATGGGTTTGCATTAAATATTACTGTTCATTTAAATTGTTATATGAATAGAATTAATATTTTATATTAATAACACGCATTTACATCTGATTCAATTGCGCATTTGTTTTAATATAATTGTATTTTATTTGCTAAAAATAATGATTTATAGTGTATAGCATATTAAACATAGTGTTATATGCAGTTCAAAAGGAGTGCCAGGACGGAGTCAACAATTTTAAAGTTATGTCCAAATAGTATGGAGAAACACACTTAAAGTGTGTGCATCAGTCGGCATTTGATTGTGACAAAATTTATGTGTGCATTCAATCATGCCCCAGTTTCTTAATGCCCAAAACAGGTACAACAGTAGATGTTAGTGTTATGTTTTTTCGATTAAGCATTTGGAGCATACTAAACGGTTTTCGTTCTATCAAAATGACGATTGTGTTGTTAAAACCATCTAAGTTTACAGGACGTTGGATTTATAAGTCTTATTGCAATAATATGGATACCAATATACAATGTTCAAACTACGAACATTTATTAAAATATTTTTACAATAGGGACATTTATGTAAATAAAGAAATGCTTAACATATCATAAGAGGCATACAAATTATTAAGCAACACTAAGAGGCAAACAATATCGACAGCGTTTAAAAAGTGTCATCAAATAGCAAAACTTACTATCACTACCACTGTGTGCCATAAAAAGTAATACATTAAAAAAAACAATACCAAACATATTTATTGAACACTAAAAAGTAATACATTTTAAAAGAAACCAATACCAAACATATTTATTGAACACACAAATTCTTCCAATACCAACACTTTAAAACTACACTGGGACATTTACAATAATACAAAGGTATACAATACAGGTACATATTTCTCCGCAAACATACAGTTGGCCAAGTAAAAGTACGAATAAGTACAATGTACACTATAACCTCAGATTCATACAATAATGAATTTGCACTGGCGATAGCATACGCAATATACGTATAGACTGACAAATGTGCCAGTATAAACTTGATTTGTCTTATTATTACACTATTTCTTGGCAAACAATTGTACTGAAGCTATTGTTGTTCGTTTTCACCATCATCTAAATTCATTTACACTCACACCGAATATTAACTACTTATGCAAACAGTGAATACATTGAAAACAAAAACGTATCAATACATCAAGAGGTAAAAAGCAAACATGTACATAGACTGCAAAAGCGCCAACCTTAATACTTGAATACACACTGGTTGACGAAATGCTTCAGTCGATTCGAATTAATTAACGTGAATTGTAGAATAAGACGTAATACATAGTTCGGGCATAGTACAGTGCAACATATATTAGAAAAGCATTCAAAATTACCCGATGATTATAGCATACAAACTCTATAGAGCAGAAATAGACATCGTTCCTGCAGACCATTAGTGCAAGAACTCTTCGTCTCACAAACTGGTCTAAATCGACTTCATCCGTAATGTATTGTGTTTACATTACGGTCCCGTTTTTTCATCCACCGAATGTTCGCCGTCAGCCTGAAGTAAAACAAAATATATTTACCATATAATATAATAGTGATTTACTATGAGAACACAGTTACACGTCTTAGGCTGCGCTTGTATAATTCTTTTTTTTTCTTTGTATCTATTAATTTATTTCAAAATCGGTTTGGGTAGAAACATATGTAGCGAAATCATTTAACTATTAGGCTAATACAATTGTATTCAGGTTTGCTGCATGAGGGAATAACAATAAGCAAATAAATAAGACGCATTTTTTTATATCTTAAGAAAGTCTGATCGTCGAGGCTGGCCGATGGCGAATAATTCATTACACATGGAAACTGTCAAACATTTATTACATATTTATGGCATGCATGAAAATACATACGTCATGAATATTGACTTAATTGATTTGTGGAAAAAAAATTATTCATTGAAATAAATCGTGATAAGTTTTAATTATTTTGTAATTCTCCAGATTATGCTACATGGCTACATAAATATCTCATGAAATGAAGGTGTCGATACTTCGCTATTGAGCACAACATGTCTCTTAGATTCGACCCTTTAATAACGTCCGATTCATATAAGCAATACAATAATGAGGACGTCAACGCCCCAAACAAAATCGCAGAGTTAGAAATACTGAACATTTTGGTGGTCGCACACAATTTTAAAATCCACATAAAATTTAATGTATCACACATACATGAAATTGACAATGACCATGGATAAATGATTATACATCATTCGAATGATCATCGTCACTGGTAACCTCTAACAGATAAAGTTTCAAAATAGGCCTCGTGGTAATCGCACGGAAGGTCTTCACTTGAGCTAATGTGTAAGATTGTTTCTTCCGGCGATGAGCTCTACTACCACAACCAGATACCATGGACTGCAATGTGACTCTCCGGCTGGAAATTTGACGTTAAGTTGTTTTAGGTTCCAATTTCATGAGTTGTGTGTGTGCAGACTGTAGGTTGATTTTGGGGCTGGGTTGGTCAAGCGAATCTGTTAAGCTTCAAACATGTACACCAACATGAGTTGTAATGACGGGACTGTGGTGGCTTACAGGGGGGTTCGGATACGTCCTCATTTTCAATGATATCTCTTCGCGTTTGATTGAGGTTTTCTGATTTTCGGCTTAATCGTCTAATAGTACTATCGACTCTACATGGATAACGTTAAAGATTGACGGTTCATGGTCGGCCTTCCAGGGAAAAGCTGCCGTGTATTTATTGTGGCATTCGATTGACGCCGGCTGGTACGTCTGCAGTCGATGGTTTGATTTCCATCCATTCCAATGACTACACTCGCTCAACTAAACTCGCTACGTTTACATATGGAAGCTTTGATAGGTCCAAATAAACCAGAGTGTCAATTCGTTCGTTGTGAGAGCTATCTCCAAGTGCCAAGACCCTATTAATTATCTCAAAATGTTCCAAAGTGAATGATCGTCGTTTCAGTGGGCTGCACCTAAAGTTAACATACAATCTCGTGTGTGATGATCGCAATGTGTGCCCTTCATCAAATAATATGCACTCGCATGTCACATGTCTGGTCCGCACACAAATAAAGTCTGTTTTCAAACGAACGTCCTGTTTGCAGCTCTGTGGTGGAAAGCGTATCGTATTGATTTTGCCAAAATTGAAAGCAAGCTGCACTCTTTGAAACTTGATGAAGTCCAGGATAATTAAAGCCTAGTATTCATCTCAGTTATGCTACACAGTCTTTTGGCTTATAATGTTCATCATAGAACGCAAATTTAACTGCAGCAGATTGACCTTTGTTTTGTTGTCGGTGTTATTTTATTTATTGAAACAGCGTAGAACGATGCTGTGGACACGAACTTCATTACTTCCATATCCGTTCGATATATGCCTCTTCTGTAATTTTCTTTTATATAATTAAAGTAAGGCATGCTGTGCAAAGTGTTGCACAGAACTGGTAGCTCGATAGGTGCCTGTATTGTAGCATGTGTAAACCGATGTGGTTGACTAATTCTCTGTTGCAGCGGGCTTATAAAGCATGAACAGATGGCGTTTGTTAGCGCTTATCCACAATTGTACGCACGACGGCACCCAATAGTTGTGATTGCAGGTAGGGAAACTTCTGAACGTCTGTGAAATCGTAATTCACATAAATGGTTGATTCAGATCAATCGGATAAACTGCCTTTTGAAAAGATCTTCGTCAAATAAAGGTAGCATTCTTTTTTTGAAGTCTTTTAATTTAAAAAAAAAACGTTAAATAGGGTTAGGGTCGACCGTAAACACGTTTACGTTTACCTGCGTTCCAACGGCAGTTGCCGTACAGAATACTGATTAGGCTACTCTGGCTGCGCGATAGTTTATGGTAAAAGTGTTGTTTCTGCTGGTGTACTGGCGGATAGGTAAGTTTGGATTGATGCTGCTTGTCCTGGAACGCTTAACATGTTCTCAGTTTAATTTTAATACCAATTGATAGTTGCTTCGTTGTCAGCATTTTTGTATTGCATCAACCTCTGTTTATGAAAGAGTCTACTCATTGATTGATTCATATATCTTCAGTTTCGTGTCATAAGCTGCGAGGATGTTACACAATCTATTAATGTCGACTCACACATGGCATACTTAAATATTATTTCGTATGTGCCGCTTAAGTACTCCTCGGTGGCCATCTTGATTCGGATGCAATTGCTCAAGATTCACATTAATGATCTGGTAACGGCATTAATTAATTGTTATACTGATCCTTTAGTAGTGTAATACAACACTTGTTTTATGCAATATGCTTTAATGATGTCTGATTAATATTAATACAAACAAAGATCATGACGTCAATGTCATATTCACAATTCCATCAAAAGAAGCGCAAATGAGTATGCACTATTATGAAAACACAACGTATCGTTCAATAACGTTATTCTTGTAATATATAGTATTTTAGACTAATACGTTATTAAGTAAAATTAAGCCGTATGTTGAAACCGGAATCATATTGTTCATGCAACAAGCAATAACTGTAAACTGAAGTAATTATCAATTGTATACGTTTTATAGAAACATTTGACAACAATATTTTAACATGTCAAACCTTCCTGTTTGATTTTTATTAATTGTTAATAGAATTAAAGTATTATATATTGACAACTATTGTATAAACATGCATGGCGTGTAAGCACGATATTACAGTTGGCTAAAGCACATTCTTCTGTCCTTACTTCTAATGGCTCCTAAAAAGAAGTTCGACTGACACTTTGTGTTAAAATTCGTTTTTTACATTTCGCTTATATGGTAACTCGTTGTGCATTTTGAAATATGTTACATTTATTAAATACAAAGATCTAATAATAGCGCTTTTTTTAACATTCTATACCGCATTTGGTAGCTATGCCTACGTTAACACCGCTATGTTTATTTAATTGCTTTATCAAAAGGAACTAGTAACGCGTCTTGTTAAAAATAAAACAATACCATCTTCCTATGCAGGTTTTTGATACTGTCCTTTATTTCTTTGAGCTGATCCAGACTGAAACGTGTAAGGATATCACATTAGTTAGCGTCCATGCAACACAATAAAGAAATTTACAATATGTATGTAATATTTAATTAGATGGCATGTGCTACACGAATACTTAATCATACCCAAACAATATATAAACTTGTTTTACAGGTTTATGTTTCTTTAGAACATAATAACGTGTGTAATTAGTTTTTTTCGAACAAGTTAATACACAATAATTTAGGAAGGTTCTATTATCGTTTCATTATTCGGTAAATGGTCTTAAACAATGACCTTACTTAACCATGAACGATGCCTAAGAATACGGTGTAAAATTTAAAATAGAGATGTAAGATATTTTAGTTAACTAGTGTTCACATCACATAATTATAACCGCACATAAATGAACAGAAAATGCATACGTACACATGCCGTCTAAACTCATCCTCCCTATCAGCCTGCAATAACATAGTATAATATAACGGTTAAGAAACAAGTATTGCAATAGAGTAGCGTGGTAGTAAAGGCAAACATTATTCGTATAATAAAAGTTAGGTTTCGAAAAAATACATTGAAAACAAATATAATTTAAAACTCGTCCTTTTTTGACTGCCATTATGTACAATACATGTTAAATGCGGGGTGCACGTGTGTTAAAAACTGGAGCTGCGTATTAATAAACTTATGGACAAACGCGCTTAAACTTCTCTCGTTAATTAAAATATTTTATAACAAATCTATGAAAGGATGGATGGTCTACAGCGCGCCTTTTCAATAGGTAGAAATGCAATTTAAAATTATCAATTATACAGCATACTTTAAGTTGAATGATATTAAACATAAAACTAAGGGAAACATTACAAATAGAAACTTAGTACGAAGTAATTTATTGAATGCATTTGTTCTTATTTACTATACAAATGCACAATAGTAGGTAATTTACCCTTTATTACACGCATTACACAATAACATTACAAGGTATTAGTAAATACTTCTGCGTTGTTTATATACGCGTGTGAACCAGCTGAACAATTAATTTGCGACGACATTTTTCTTGCAAGCTGTTTAAAAACCTAACGTTAATCATAGACCGATTTAATACCGCGACTCCAGCTATCATGATATGTTTATGCTTAATGTTGTGATGTATGTCGTGGGCTGTAGTGTACAGGGAATAGATAAGTTGCTTAAAATAAAAGACTAGCGAATGTAAACAAGAATAACTCGCATGGTAATAATTTATGGAGAAGCATTATTCATATATCAATCACAACGCGAGCGAAATAATATGTCAATAAAGCAAATATACATCTACAAGGTCAATATAATCATAGCTGACAAGTATCTTCAAAATCGGTTACGATTTTAATAAAGTATTATTTTCGTAATTAAACGAATGCGGCTCGGCAATCTTAACGATGCATTGTGTTTGCTGATCAAGTGACATTATTTCGTCAAACACATTTATTACAAACCCTAGACAGTTTACGTGACCAAAGTCATTGAAATCACTTGATTGCAAGCCAGCATAACCGGGTAGCATACCGGTCCGTCATCAGTACGATATTAACATTCCCTGGGCATCTATTACGAACTATGTGCTCTTGGGCATACGACATACACAAACAACAAAACAAACACTTGGCCCCTTTGGTCGATTACAAAAAGCGCTCTCTCGGGTGATTACAAGTCTTTAAATACGCATTGACCCCTGAAAGCCCATATAACTGGGGTTGACAAGATTGATCAAAGTTCGAACCTAATACCTCAGTCACAAATAGACACCGATCACCGTCCGATGAGCGGCCGACGTATTTTTCCGCTCATCGGGCTGGCGACCGGCCGATGATCGCAGGGAAACCGGGCCAATTTGTAGCATCGGGCCCGGGAATGAATCAAGTTGAGATCGAAAAAAGATCGGACGATCAACGCACGGGTATTGCCCGGCGATCGCCCGACATCGGATTCATTAAACGCGTATCGACAAAAGTAAAGGTATTTCCCAGAGGCATATACATCGGCCGATGACCGTCCGATTGCCGGAGGGCCTCCGCACGATGCCCGACGGACGCCGGACGATGCTCGTTATGATACACGTACAATGAATCCGATGTCGGGTGCACGCCGGGCGATAACCGCTCGTTAATCGCCCGATCTTTTTTCGATCTCAACTCGATTCCTTTCCAGGCCCGATGTCGGGTTAAACAAACTGTGAAAAACGTCGGCCGCTGATCGGACGGGGATCGGTGTTTATTTGTGAGGTTTTAAGCTCCGTCACTCATCGGACAGCGGACGGCTCCGACAAGTCTTCCCGATGCCTGGAGATCGGACACATCGGCCGGCGACCGGATTATTTGTGACTGAGGCATATAACAAAATGTTGTTTACACGTTCACTTTGATCAAGATTCTATAAATTCAACAAACGTTCCAAAGTTCACTTCATCAATTGTTATTTATGCAGACCGATTATGAATGTATGTGTCAATAATTGTGACAACGTGTTGCTTTACACAGCCATCTGTCAATTTCGAGTACTTGTATATAACACTAGTTTTGTTTTGCAAGGGTAGTCAGGCATAACGATTTGTACTCGTATTTGTTTAAATGCGAACCTAATAAAATTATTGTTTGAATTGTCAGTGATTTGTTTATAAGTTAGGTTAATTAAAAAAACAACGAAGATCTTGAGCGATTAAGCATAGAGGAATTTTCGAAGTTGTATGCTTCTAGCTTGCACTCCTTTTATAATGTCTGATTAATATTGATACAAACAATAATAACGCCGTCAATGTCATATTCACAATTCCATCAAAAGAAGCGCAACTGAGTATGCGCTATTATGAAAAAAACGTTTCGAGAAATTAGATTTGTGTGTAATAATAGAGACCGAAAAGTTATTAAGTCAAATTAAGCCGTATTTCGATCACGGTATAATATTCTTCATAAAACAAACATTTACTGTTAACTGTCAAAACTTACACGCTTACTTCAACAGCTGTTAGAATTTTGTTTTTCAAACATGAAATAATAATCGATTGTGAAAGTTGAATAGAAAAAATTATAAAAATGTCCGCATATATATACAAATGTCAAACCGTTCTGTTTGTTTTTATTAATTTTTAATATATCTAAAGTAGGTATCTATTAACAACTATTATATTAACATGCATGACGTATAAGCACGGCATAACAGTTGTTTAATGCACAGTTTTCTGTCCTAAATTCGTATGGCTCCTAAACAGATAGTTCGACTGACACTTTGTGTTTAAATTCGTTTTGAAATTTCGCTTATATAGTAACTCGTTTTGTATTTTGAAATATGTTATATTCATTAAAATAGGTCTTATCACAGCGCTTACGATTGTGAAAGTTGAATAGAAAAAAAATTATTTTGTGTTTGAGATCGGACATCTAGCAACTGTTTACAATAACGTAGGTGTATTCGTTCAATTTGGATGCTATTGTTTAATCCCCAAACTTCACAGCCATAACTTAAAATTGGTTCAATAAGCTTATCAAATAATTCGAGACTATGGCTTACAGAGATATCTGTAAATTTTATCAAATTTGATTTTAACTTAAAAATTGCTTTTAGGGCCTGCCCCGAAAGCGCTGAAAAAGATCCACCCGTTGTGAATACTATTCCAAGATATGTAAATTTATTTACAATTACAAGCTCATTTCCTTGATATATCAACATCAAATTTCTTCTATCTTGTCCCCCTTTTTAAAAAATCATAATCTTTGTTTTATTGATATTTACACAGAGTTTCCATTTTGCACATTCAATACTCATCTAATAAATCTAACCCATGTTGTAAACCAGATCTGATTCTGCAAAGATAACAGTGTCGTCAGCATACAACAATAAAACTAATTTTAATGAAATGTTAAATGAGGGGTGCACGTGTGTTAAAAACAGGAGCTGCGTAACAATCAACTCAAGGAAAAAGGCGATTAAACTTCTTTTGTTACTTACAATATAATATAACAAATCAATGAAAAAATGGGTGGTCTACAGCGCGCTTTTTCAATAAACAAATCAAAATAATGCAGCAGTATCAATTATACAAGATACTTTATGTCGAATGATATTACATATATAACTAAGAAAACATATTTCAAATATAAACTTAGTAGGAAGTATTTTTTTTATTTTTAAATTTGGCTTAATGGGTAATAAGAAACAATTATTAAAATGTATGAAATTTTATTCTGTTATCATTTTAATAGTGAATGTTAACATTTACAACACAAAGTGACATCTTGTATTAACTGACTGACCTAGTAGGGAGTAATTTATTGAACGCAATGTACTTTATTTACTATACAAATGCACAATTATAAGTAATTTACTCTTAATTACAGCCCTTACAAACAAAAATACAATGCATTGGTATATAGTTCTGCGTTGTTTTTATACGCGACTGAACCAGTTGAAATGTTTATAAACGACGACATTTTTCGTGCAAGCTGTTTAACCCTCAACGCTAGTCATAGACCGATTTAATACCTCGACTACAGCTATCATGATATGTTTATGTTTTATGTTGAGTTGTATGTCGTGGGCTGTATTGCACATGGCATTGATCAGTTGCTTGAAATACCGACTAGCGGATGTAAACAAGAATAACTCGCATGGTTATATTTTCTAGAGAAGCATTATTCATATATCAATAATAATGCAAGTGAAAAAAGATGTCAACAAATAAAATATACCACTATATTGACAATCTGATCAAAGAAGACTAATTTCATCATAGTAATGTGTTCGTAATTAAACGATCGCGACCGAGCCATATTTACGTAAGCAATGTGTTATATGATAAGGTGACATAATTTCTGCAAACATATTTATTACAGCCTCAATACAATAAACGTGACAAAAGTCATTTATATCACTTGCTCACAAGCCAGCAACCGCGGGTAGCATACCCGACCTTCTACTGTACGATATTAAAATTCGTAACGAATTAAGAGTGCGTTTTACTAAGCTGCGTATGCGAATAATTTCCGTTAATATTTGCGTACGCAAATCTTGTTCTCAAAAACGCGTTTCACTAAACAGCGTAAATTAACGCAGTGCGTAAATTCTGTAGTAAATTTACGGCAGATATGTACTTCGCGTAAATCAGAAAAATTGGCGTAACGCCGATCTGTCTTGGATCACAGTTTGTTTTACCCGACATCGAACCCGGGAAGGAATCGAGTTGAGATCGAAAAAAGATCGGACGATCAACGAACGGTTATTGCCCTGCGTGCGCCCGACATTGGATTCATTGTACGTGTATCATAACGAGCATCGTCCGGAGTCCGTCGGGCATCGTGCGGAGGCCCTCCGGCAATCAGGCGGTCGCCGGCCGATGTATATGCCTGTGGGAAATACCTTTACTGTTGCCGATACACGTTCAATGAATCCGGTGTCAGGCGATCCCCGGGCAATACCCGTGCGTTGTTCGTTCGATCTTGTTTCGATCTCAACTCGATTTCAAACCGGGCCCGACGTCGGGTAAAATTTTAGGTGAGACTTAAAATTAATCCGGACGCCGCCAGATGCTACAAATTGGCCCGGTTTTCTGTGCGATCATCGGCCGGTCGCCAGCACGATGAGCGGAAAAATACGTCGGCCGCTGATCGGTGTCTATTTGTGACTGAGGTATAAGCGAAAAGGAAATCGTTGAATGGTATAGTCTGTGTGTATCAGAGTTTATTTACAGGTCCTACCGGCCTCTTCACGAGGTCTTTGAGGTCCGACCTGAGAAAGGTATCGTCTGTGTGTGTATTTCAGAGTTTATTTACAGGTCCTACTGGCCTCTTCACGAGGTTATAGTAGCCCGACCTGCCCCTGTGACCTTTCAGGGGAGAAAGATTAATTTAGAGCCAAAGTAGGTCAAATTTACCCCGGCTTCCTGGGTATTCGCCAAAGAAATAATTTAGATCCAAATAGACCAGTGCACGGTGGCCAATGAGACCTTAATGTGCACTGGTAGTTAGACAATCTCAAAAGACAAATTCATGTCTGAACGCAGCACCGCTGCAGCACACAGCTCCGCCTTTATGGCCCACTTGTTGTCATCAGCCGTCGTCTTCGTCCCCGAGACGGTTTCCCCCAGCGCGTTGAGCGCACTAGGTACCGCCGCCCCGGGGTCCCTCTTTAAAGCCACCCCCTCGATGTTCTTGGGTTCCCTCCCCGCGCAGAAGCGCAAGACCCAGGTCCGTCCCGTATGTCCCCCACACTGGTGGTCTTGCTGTCCCGCCGTCCCCGGCCCTCTTCAGACGGGACCTCTGGCAGGTCCGGGCCGGCGAACTCTCGACGATAAACAGCGGGTGACAAGTCCGCTGCATCTTGGAGAAGACAGCAATCCCAGCAGTGTGGAAGACGTCCGGCTCGAGGGTGACGGACTCTGCTGGATTAGCAGAGCCACCCGCAGAAGTTCCCCTCTATAAGGAAATATGTACAGGTGAGAAAATCTTCTGCGGGCGACTCTCGCCTCGGTCGCGACGCGCACGCTCCAGCAGCTGACCGAGGAAAGGTATCGTCGCTTGTTGTTTTTGCTTTTTTATCGAGTGCACCGGGATTGTCTCCCATATGGCCATCGCCCCCAGAAAGACGTGTTAGTTGGTTACGGGGGATAGTGCAAGATACAGGAGACACCCCGTTCCAGAGGTGACCCTGGGTCTTTTTAGTGCCCGGTGTATAGCACCTAGTACACTGCACCTCGGTTTAACGTCTCATGCGAAAGACGAGTTAGTAGATTAGGTGCAGCGGGGGATCGAACCAGCGATCTCTGGATTGTGAAGCCAGTGTGTTACCACTAGACCACGGATCCGCTACTAAAGAAAAGGTATCGTCTGTCGCCGGAGGGTATTATATAGGAGGTTTTGGCGTGACGTCACAATAGGGGTTTTCCGTTACTAAAAATAGATTGGCCGTCACACCTCTCGATCGCGGCCATTTACATATTATCAAAGTAAAGGTCGTCGGTAGACTAAATACTGACAATTTCACAAATCAAAACTTTAAATAACCGTTTTCTTTCTTAAATTAAACTTTAATAAATTATATTTCAAAAATTATAAAACATTTTTATTATAATTATAAGTGGTGTGGATGCGATAGTGTTATTTTTTTTTATCAGCGATCGAAATTTAGTGCAAGAGGTGCATTGAATCAGTTATAAAACAAAGCCCTAAAAAATCGCTATACATTACAATCCTTAAATATAGTTTTTATTTTATTTTACATTAAATGAAGTTTCGTTTCGTTAACATTGAATGAACATAATAATAAATTTGAACATTAAAAAAAACGTGCATCCGGGACCTGCATATTTTGCAAATTGAACTGTCTTTGCATGTACATGAAAATTTAAAACTCTTTACTAGTGATACTGATCGAAATAAATCTAGCATTTTATGATACCATAAATCTATACATTTAATTTATTTTGCGCCAGTATTTTATATCCCTATTATGATCAAACGTGATTGCTTGTTTTCATGATGATGTTTCAAAACTGCAGTATACAGAATTGTATTGATACGCAGATTTTTGAGTTGCAAATTTATGTTCACTAAAAATGCAATTAAACAATGTAACTTAATTTAAGCAATGACACTATAAAAAGGGGCTTCAGAAAAATTGATCGATCATCAGTTACTAAAAAGTTTATATATAAATTATTGTCTGAATTTTCTTTTGTTTCTTGAATTTTTGTGTTGATATGATTAATCTGGGGCTTTGCATGTTTAACCACTTACGTGTCCATTCCATAACGCGTTCCCAGGCTTTTTGTTTGTCCGAACCAGTGAGGAAAACGGACAGATCACCCTCGAATACGTCAAACGTGTTTTCATACTCGGAAACGAGCGTTTCAAACTCGTTTTTTGACCAATTCGTTATCTTTTTTTTTCGTATTTTGCGTCTATTGTAACGATTGTTTACAGCGAGTATATACGATATTGTCAAATATTTACTCATAAATATAAAATGTGTAAAAAAAATTATTAAACATATATTTTTATATAAATTAAAATAAAAGTTAAAAAGAACATATGTCGAAAAATGCTAAATAAACCGGATATTTAATTCTGAAATCGAAAAAGACTGCGCAGTCGAATTCGCCAGCATGTAAATCATGCATGTACGATGTGAATCTAAATTTAGTTTAATGGTTTATTTTCAATTCCTGCAACGATATCTATTCATACGACACACGAACACTAACTATAAAGACGAATGCTTCGGTTATTGTAGGAAAATATGTACGAAATACATTCGTCACAATCGGCTCGGGGCGCTTATTTGTCTTTACTGCATGTTATGAAATTCGTCTTCAATTGATTATTTTTCTTGCCTATTTCGTGTTATTGTAACATATTTTATCAATATATTACAATTAAACACATGTTAAAACTCGTATTATCTCGCTTTACAGTAGATAATGTTGCAGACGATTACTTTCTTACGCGTCCGCGCGCACCTGACAAGCTAAACAACACTTACACGCAGCGTAAATTTTGCGTACATTTTAGTGAAACGGAGTACGCATTAATTTACGTTCGGCGTAAATTCTGTGCGTAAACCTAAAGTTGCGTAAATATACGCTATGTTAGTGAAACGCACTCTAAGTGCTCTCGGGCATAAGACATTCAAAATACTGAGTAACCAGAACCGGATTCTTTCTTGGTTTTTCAATCATATTTAAAACATTTTTAAAAAAATTACTCAATTTATATTGTTTAGATTCACAAAGTAAGAGTTTGTTGACCTCAAGACAGTGTCTAGTATTCACTATGGCCCAATGACTGAAGTAAACCCTAATCGATTATATCTACATAGTAAGGCATTGATTATTTTATAGTTAGTTATTAAGTGCATCAAATCAAACATAGGAACACAAACTTGTTATTCATGCGAACCGAGTATGTATGTATGTGTTAATAATTCTAACAACGCTTTGTTTTACACAACCATCTGTCAATTTCGAGTACAAAACTGTACAAAAAAACATTTTCTTTTTGCAAGGGCAGTCCAGCAGAAAGATTTATGTTTGTTGAAATTGAATGCTTATCAAATTCATGTTTGAATTGGTTTTCAAGATATGCAAATTAAAAAAACCCATACAATCTCGAACGAATAAGCAAAGAGGAAAGTACGAAGTCGTATACACCTAGTTTTCACTTCGGTTAGTCATAAATGTTCAGCATCGTCATCACACTCGATATTTAATGCGCGTTTTGAATTAATCATTCTTCATTTGTTCGTTGTTTACTATAATAATTATTTATGTGTTCGTTAATTTCGATTTAACAAAACCGCACCGAAAGCGCAAATTTGACATATAAAAATTTATCCGAACTTCTTTGCTTTTGCAAAAAACCTCTCACGTTGCATTAGTCGGACGTGCACAGTTATTATGAAATGTTGCCTGCATAGATAGTAGCATCTTTCAGCAAAAGATGCATTGTGTGACAACAAAACTAATTATCATATTAAGTAAGGAATCCCAAGTAAATAAATGATTAATTCGTAAAGCTATACATTATTTTATAGGATTTATTTCCAAATACATCGGGGCAGAAATGCCCATGAGTACACAAAAGTATACAAAAGATGTTCTACACATATCAAAGTCAAGGTCATAATAAAAACATGCATATTGTTACACAATGTTATGAAGTACAATATATTCTCTATGAAAATACAAAGGCATATGAGCAAGTGAAATGTTTTACAATCCAATAATAAAGCATTTGTTATATAATACGTAGTACAGAATAATACATGTACTGAGGGAAATTTAACATAGTGTAGATGTTTATTCAGGAAAAAAGGCAATATGCCTCATGTAACACATGACAAAGAAGCATATAACCGGTTAATGGTGAGATATGTTGCATCGCGTTAGATATCTGTTAGATATATGCTGATGCATCAGCATGTAGTTTTGATTGTGAAAATACAATAAAAGATAAATAGATAAGTAAACGTTTGGAAGCAATGGGAGGAAAATGTATAACAAAAATTAATATAACGTGTATATGTCTTAGGCCAGGGTTATTGGGTCATTTCGGAGAAAAATGTAAGTTCTATTCTAATGAAATGTAACTAGAGTTTATATATTAAAAAGTGTAAATTTAGATATGAACGTTATATTTAGTATATATTTGAGACACAAAGGTGAGTTAACACAAAAATGGATATTAGATCTAGGTAGCCTTTTTTTGGTGTGGGGGTGAAATTGTATATTCCTTGTTAGACAACCAAAAATATAGAAAAACTCACGTAGGCGTGCCAAAGTGTTTGATTTCAGGTACATGTACATATCAGGTGCATTTATCAGTAAAAGTTATTTACATATATATTTACATATATGTTTAACAGTTTACAAAATAACATTTGTTATACACACACACACACACACGCACGCACGCACGCACGCACGCACGCACGCACACACATTTGGTATCATATAACATTTTTACAGCCTTGGTAATGTAATTGGTGCATGTGTATTTTGCAATTGATGTTGGTGTTGTGTAGCCTTTCATATCCAAGCTCATAACGATTTTACTATCAGATATATTAACGCGTGTTTCCGTTACACAATCGATTTAAAAGTGGAGCAATGTGTCTGGAAATAATCGGATTAACTAACGTCGTGAATACAGTTAAATGGATTTTATCATGGTAAGTCAACGTTGTAAGTGTGGTACAGTTTTACAAGCTTGACAACCTAACCCGAAATCAAAACGTTAGGTTGAGGCGCATGTGTAAAGTTGACCAACTTTTATTTAATAAGTGTGTAATTCTGCTCATGACTCATGTTTGTCGAGTAACCTAATTCAAGCAATTAGGTTACTACACATGATAGAACTCTATCTATTGAGTGGCTTGATATGTGATGGCCAATTCATCATGCTAAAAAACTTTTTTATGAAGATTTAAAAGTTACACATTTAGACAATTAGAGCACACATTTATCGAATGTTATGTGGTAAACAAATGCATTGTATTTGCGTTCACAAAATAAGTACACCTTACACATTTTGCACATTTTGTAAGTTTTAGTAACAACATAGAATAAAATAGCATGTTATATGATGGACAACTATTATACACTTAGATACATACATGTACATGTACATAAAAATGAGCAATATATATATACTGGCTTACATGTAAATAAAATATGACGTTTACTAATGACGTTTATTTGATTCTTATGTTTGCAATACACCTAATAAACATAATTGTATGTTATGTTGTATCTATTTGTAATACCAGTTTTTTTTGTCTATTTCAGGTATTATATATGCGTCAAAAATGCATACTTTTTAAGCATTACAAATTCGACATGAACATGCGTTACCCATTACAACCAATGTAAAGACGATATCGGTTTCGTCTATTTGGCGACCAGTCTATGGGTCATAACATGAGTATGACAACCAACAGCGTATTGAAAATAGTATATTATAATTAGACGCATTTTTTTTATTATCGATATAAAGCGTTTTAAAAGCTCATAAATCTGACCAATATATGTTTCTGAGAAACCCTAAAAGAACCGTTATTTTGTCAGAATTGTTATTTCACTTGTTTGAACATAATAAACATTACATTATTTAATGGAACTATGTCCATAGGTAGAAAAATCATTAAAGCAAAATGCACAAAATCTCCTTTGAAGGGCATACATGTTTGATAAAATCACAACTTCGTGACATGAATCAATGACGTTATTACTTTTTTTACAGATTACCGCCCCGATATGCTGATGCTCTGTTTAACATCATTTATTAGTTCGGAAACATGCAAATAAGTTAAACGGTAAAAACACTGACAACTATCGATACTTTTAACTGTTCTTTTTCTCTCCCCTAAGCAGTAAATCATCTTGTTAAACCCCGGATATTTGCTTCAAAACAAACAAGCAAAAGTAAAGGAAAACATACCTTCGTCTCCAAATCATCAACTTTCTTATTCAGAGCTTCGAAACAATTCAGACTGAAAATGTAAAGGATTAAAATATACACACACACTAGATCATAATAAGGCTTAAAGTGACTTATTTTATATAGTACTGCTTACCTTTGATTTAACTATTAGTCTTTATTACATGGATGTAAAAGTATAAACTTAACCTTCCAGAATAATGACAAAATATATCATTATTTTTAAAAGACCGAGAAACAGCCGGTACATTTCACTTGACACGCGAATTCGTTCGGTGCGACAAACATAATGTAAATACAACATGCATATAAAAAAAATAATGCGTTAACGCGGTGTAAAACACATGGAGAAGGTTATTCAAAATATGTATGGGTCTTCATACATACTAATCTCTAATTAAAATCTTAAAAGTAATAAACTATTGAAAAGAAAACAAACCCACATTATATTGCGAACCCTATGATCTTGGCATGTAATCTTCTTAATTCAAAATCAACATGTATTCATGAAGATCAAGAACCATGTGAAATATGGAATATCAACAATGCATGACCCTCAATGCATTGGTCGGAAACAGTTTCTTATCGTCAAGATATGGACGTAATTGCGAATAATTAATTAAAAACTAGCATAAGCAATTGATATTTAATACAAAATATACAATAATACAATCTACATGCTTATTTATTTTAAATACATTACAAATATACATAGGAATGTGAAGTTTGCGCTATATCTCTAAACAAATATTTACTGTGTTGAATCGTCTTATATAAGGGATTATTCACAAACACGCAAGCACTAAGAGCACTGCTCTATTTACCTTCATTTGAATAACAATAAAAACAAAATTATACTTATTCAACCATGTATAATCCCCACCCAAATAAGCAACAACTTCCTACGTACGTTTGGTTTCTGAACTGCTCCTCTTGCTCCGTCTGGAACGATATCATAGTAACCATATTAATGTTTTGAATGATAAGATATGCATACACAAAACACAAAAGCAGCCATATTGTTATTTAACACCAGAAACAAGTTATCGTATGATACATATTCTTAAATTCTACACCCGGTACCTTGTTTTTTTTCATGTAAAACGCATAGCGAATTGTCAAATATATGAGTGTCGTTGACCCCCCCCCCCCACTCCCTCCCGCGAAACAAATTTGAACAATGTTGGTCCTGTCGGTATAACGATTCACCTATGCTTCATGGAGGATTCTGTTCAAGTTGACCATGCACATGGAACATGCATATTTTGTGCGAATTAATATATTTTATCACATTAATATGTGAAGTGTATTCGAGAGGTCCTGAAGTCGTAACAGACAAAACGCTTTGCAAATTTATGAATAAAAGAAGCGAATATTCGAAACACATAATAAGTTGCCAATGGATTACTTCACAATCATATTTCGAACTTGTGAAAAGTAGAAAATTTATGCAATTCACTGCGTAAAAATCAGTAGTATGTTCTTATTTATGATAATACCATATATCGAGATAACGTCCCATTTTTATTTGATTGAATCTCTTAATAATAAACATGTTTCAATCGGTTCTTCATCAGTAATATATTTCCAAAACACGAACGTATGCGAGGCATGTTTTCACGCAAGAACCGATTGGTTGTATTATTTTTTAAGTCGATTAAGAGAATTAATGTTTTCGCATTGAATACACACTTTAATTAAAATTGCTTCAAATCGACAAACATAATATGATTCATGATAATTGGTGAAATTAAGAAATTTTCTGGTCCGAATGTTGTTGTTGGAACAATTATATTATGACCACTGCACGGAAGATATCCATCGGTTACGTACGAACTACCAATGCACCGGATTTATGTACCAGTTGTGTGTGCATATAACCATATCGTGTTATATGTATTGTGTGATGTTATTTACAAATTCGTGGTCAAGTCGACCATTGAAGAATCTACGAAAAGGTTTTATACAAATGTCTTATATTTTTTAAGACTTAGTATTTATGTAGCAAGTAATATGCATACTGTGTTAACAAATGTATAGAAATGCATTTCGATCGTATAATTTAAAAACTCGTAGTCAGTATTTGTAAGTTCAAAACTGAATTCCAGAACTCTCATTCATTATGATATCTTTACGAACAGACTTAAACTCCTTCAGCTGATACCGCTTGAATGTAAGTGCTTGGTCGAATAAAGCCCTATTTATAAAAGTGAACTGTGAATCTTATTATGAATGTGGGATATAGGGGATTAACATTTGGTTTGATTGCATGTAATTATGTTCGAAATTCGAACTTGATATATTAATTAATTGCAAGCAAACTTGCTCTAACGAAAGTGCTTCTTTTAATTGATAGTACGCTGAGGGATTAATTCACGTATATTCAAGATTTAATGAATTATAATTTAATAAATGTAATAAAGCTGAAACTATTTTTTTCAGCACTCATCTATGCATTTTTCTTAATAAGAATGCTATCATTATGACTTACCATATATAGTTAAACATTCAATAAATAATAACGAATTTTAATATTTCAGTTACTTACCATATATAGTTAAACATTCAATAAATAATAACGAATTTTAATATTTCAGTACTTAGATTAAAAATGCCGGTCTGTTTCGCTCAGAGTTACACTATTTTAAAAGAACTTACCAAATGATCAAGCCTAAAATGGAAGTGAAATATAATAAAACATAATCAAATCATGTGTGACTTTTGTTCATATTAAATGCAAGCTCGACCATTGTTATTTTATTTAACTGTTGCAAACTGATCATAAAATACATTCGTTTTATGTTTAAATATTTATATAGTGCATTGAACAAAACAAAACAACTAATATTATGCTTCAGAAACGAACATTATGGAAGCGTATATTTGAGATCTGACGGTGCATATTATTGATTAAATAACGCTGTTTTACAACGTCCATAAAAAGATAAAAGTCCATAAAAGAAACAAAGGTCATTTTTGCTGGTGAAATTGAATAGATTGGCATCATACACCGTTTACAGTGTGGATGAATAGAACACATATTTTCTCGAATTTTCCTTATAAAAAGGATGGTCCTATCAATTATTTTACAACACATTTGTTAATGCGCTTTTCAGGACTAGAGCAAAAAAAAAAAGAAATCGTGTTGATATTCAAGTACAAATTATACGCTACCACGTAGTACCGTCTTACTTTTCATTTGCAGATTTTATCCTCGATTCATTTTTTTCTGCTTCATTCCGTTTCCGATTGTGTGCGTATGTGCTTGCTGCAGATTGCATAAACTCCGTTAAGGTCATCAAACGGCCATCGATATGATATGTATACCAACTGTCGCTGTCTTTGTATGGAATATCTGGAGAAAATTTTTTAACCCATAAACGAGACAACTGTAATAGTATAACTCGTTCTTTAAACTGTCATGGTGTGTAAACTAACGAAGAAATTCTACACAAGGGGAGCAACGTGTATGTTGAATTTAATAGTCTAAGTACTTTTTCAATAAGTTGCGTTTTTTAGATAACAGCATGAATACCAGTACAGTTATCACATTTCCTATTTTTATTGACATTACTGATTAATTAAATATGCGGGTGCAGAGACGGCACTGGTTTGGTGGTGTTTTCATCGTTGCTTCTACAAATACATAAAGAAATCGGAACAGGAATGATATTATTACATATATACGCGATCAAAAAGCCGTGTTAATGTTTTCTTTACGATACTTGATGTACATATTTAAATAAAGATGATGTTTTACATAAAACATAGATTGAAAGTGGAAGTGAACAATTCTTGATTTTCTATTGTCAGTATTGGACATAAGTTGTCAGTGAGGTAAGATTTGTGTATTCAATGTTTAATGCCTCATTTTTCAAGCTCAATTAAAAGATTCGTGTAGATGTATGATACTTTATATAATGTTCTGTTTCTGTAAGATATATTCTATGCTGTTTCTATTTGAATTGTTGATTGTTTAAAAAAAAAGTTTAATATCATTAAGAAATTTAGACTTATGGTATAATTCTTTGAATAGCTACATTTGGCTTTATTATTATTAGTGAAATTGAAGCAGTTTTCGTTTGTTGGTTTGAGATGACATCATTTATGCGCGCGGGTAAATTGTGCGCTTTAAAATGACATACGGAATATATATACACAGATAATCATGGTTCTTATGCGCTATTAAAATGATACAGACTAAAAAACCTAAGTTGTGTGTACATTGAACAAGCAAACAATCCATGGTCAGGAGTATAGATGTGCTTCGCACTCTAGATGTGATTTATACGCATATATACCCCTAACAGAGGGTAATCTATAATAACCTACACCTATTGTAAAATGTTTTATCTAAATATCGAACAATCAGTCGCGGCAAAATAAAATTTACATCGGCCCTTTTCGAGCCGAGCAACCACACGCACGTGGCGTCCATTTGTTACCATAGAAATAAATTTACGTTACGGGCTGACTGGGAGGTCGCTATAAAGCCCAAAGTTATAAGATGTTATATCAACAATAAAATATTAAACGTAAAAACCTTAAGCACGAACGTGTTTAATAAATAGTGATCATTATTATTAACCAATTTCTTTTAGTTTATTTCAAACACAAGCGGTAATGACGTTATGTTTAATTTCTGAACTGTGTTATGTTGTTGCGTCTTCTTTTTACACTGCGCGTAGGAAAAGTGTGTTTAATATTAACACAATGCGTAAATGGGAAACATACTTACGCAAGGAATACTATTTAGAGCTACACCATATACGCTGCAATTGACGCGCCGTTTATATAGTGACTAAACTCTGACTAACATAAATTTCCAAACACGTATATATTTCATTTGTTCATATAACATTTCTAATGCGGTTACAAATGATCGTTTCAACTATCCCAATAACAACGCTATTTACGTAACAAGACAAAAAATGATGTTTTATTAAAATATGTTACAGTACCTTTGCTAAATGTGGCTCACGCTTTGTTCATTGTTAAACAAATACAACTCTGTAAAAAAGGGACGTGTTCAGGTTGTCCTCAAGGATATCATCGAAATTGTACACTGCAGATCCACAATATTTCGATCCGATAATGCAGTCAGACTTAATATTGTTTGAATCGGATTTTTGCGCGTTCAGTGTATAACACATTTATGTATGTGTAGTGCGACAAAACAGTAACCCGACTGACCAAACATAAAGGATTAAAAGCCAATCAGGACGAATGTTTTATTTGTACCTATCTTTTGTCAGCATCATATAAAAATAATATTCGGCAATGCGTATCCTTTAACACATTTACATGTAATTACCCGCATTGACAATAGTCATGACAATTATTTGATTATTAAATATTGTATTTAATACGCATTGTTATTATTGTGTACACATGCATCAAAATGATATAAGGGTGTTCATCGCTCGGAATTCCCCTAACCATACACATTATTGGTGCTTACCAGGGAATTTATATTGATGACGTCACTCGAAACAATATACCATACAAAAGTTTAAAATGACCACAGAGTTTGTTAATCACGATAAACTATTTCTGGTGTCGGTAAATAATTTGGACCGGAACAACCTGACGGGTATGACCACCCTATAGGTATGCCGCATATCGAGCTTCATCAAATTCCGATTATACATGTCTCACATGTCGCTCGGACACGAACAGTGAAAGGGACGAAAGTAGAGAAGGTCGGAAATGATTATCGGGTGTGTTATTTCATACCCACGTAAACTCAATTCCTTAAAATAAGAAGTCGAGCTGACAGACAAAGTGGCGACATTATGCTCCCCCTTTCGGGAGCATATCACTTCACAAAATTTCGCAAATTAATTGACGGATAGTAAGGATAATAATTTACACATTAATAAAAACTTAAGTATCCTGGTTGCTTAGTATTTTGCATTTAAACTAAAAAGTTTGATTGTATATAATTTTGTATGTGATGAAGGCCGTTGAAATCTTTATCCAGTCTAGACATGACCTTGTTGAAGTTCCCGTATATTACGTAAGGTTAATGGTCGTTTCTGTACAAGCAATCTGAACCATGATTAATACTTTTACGATCTGGAAATAATGATTGAACAGTAATGCATATGCTTCACGTGCGCTAGGAGTTGGTGATCGATACCAAAAAACGAGAATTGATATCGGTATAATTATACATCTAACTTGAGTTTGACCGTATATTTTTTACACAAGCGATAGATGTCGAAAGTGACATGTGCTTTGTTGTTGACTCCGTTTTCGACCATATAAATTATTCAATTAATGTTTAATGTAACAGTGTTTCATAGAATGACATACATGTTATGCAAGTATTTAACTTAACCGTGCCAACGACTTAGAACATTATGGAATCGACATAGTATGTCGTGATAATGGCTTGATAAGTTGGTGGAACTACAAAGTTATTCGTTGTTACTAATAAAGTCGTTGGATCAACAAAGTTGGTCGCGAGAACGACTAGGTTAGTATGCTAAGGACTTAATAGGTTTTCATCGTAGTTTTTGAACTTGTATATTATTAGTTTAGTTTAAACCTATTTATTTTAGCTCGATTGCATCGAAAGTCTAAGGCTTATATAAACGATGTCGGGTCCGTTTCATGGGCCTAGAACTAGTAATTGGTGTCTTTGGGGGAGATCTAAAGAATGCTCCCACGGTGGAGATCGAACCCGTGACCTCCCGGTCGCTAGGCGGACACCATATTCATTTCACCACGGCGTCCTTTAATTGAATGTACATTATTGAATGTACTTCGCAATAAAGTATTATTTACAACATTAACATTCATTATGAAATATATATTTTGAAATAACAGTAACTCAATGTATTTTAGATGCTTGATAATATTTCAATGCAACCCAGATATATCAGATTTGCACGTGCGCACTGGAGGAACTGTACATTCGCACGTAATGACGTGTTCGTGCTAATGCTAAACCCTGCACATGCGCACACAAAAAAACGTGTATTTGTGCATATGAAGACAATAGCGAACACAGGGAAAAAGACCACGGCGGGCGAAAATGAAGACATGTAAATGCGCACGCGAAAACCGAACGTGTGCATTAAAAACAAAATTCGGAAATAACCTCCGTGGCCTATAGTCATATTTGGCGTAATCGTGTTATTGTTAATCATTAGAAATCTTTAGCTCCCCATACGAATGATAACGGGTTGGTAATATAAATTTTCCTGATATTTTATTTTAATTTACAAAACTGTGTGGCTCTGTTTTAAAGCGACATTTACAAAATATTTCTCTCAAAAATAAACTTCACACTTGACACTCATTTAAGGAAGTGTACATATCTTTTCATAGGCATCCATATAATTTGAAGCATCTATGCACCTCTTATTTCTACTATAGTTTGCTATGGCGAGAGTTCTTGTAGAAAACAATGATGTGTTATTATCAGGGACATACACAAATTTAGTAAAATACACTTCTTTATTCGCATGGTACTTACGGAAAGCATCATCTGATTCCTGAGATCTTTTACATTTATGTAGACAACATCGGAAAAGCTGGTATATGTGCCACACTACGTTTAAAGGAGGACATAATACAGGCCGTAGCGCGTAATCCTTGATAATAAAGTATCTCTGGAAACACCAAATCTTGTCTGATTGCTCATGGATTGTTGTAAATGTGTAACTGGAAAAAAATCAATTTAATTATTATTTATTTAATCTATTAATGATCGGAAATCGACGTACGTACTACACCCATATCATGGCACAAAATGCCTTTTGTGTTATTCCAATATTAACTAGAAGTGGCGCGGCGCAGGCCGACACGTATCCCCACGACGCATTGACGTTATATTAGAAGGCAAATTTTGGGTGGGCAAGGTCTATTTTGGTGGGGCCCCGGGATGGGTAATGTGGACATAGATGGTGTCGATAGACCGTGTTGTCATAAGAGAAGTTCAGTATTAATTTGAATTCAATTGCTGAATAAATGAAGACGTTATATTAAAACAAAATTTTGGGTGGGCGTGGTCTATGTGAGCGGGGCGCCCCAGGTTTGGTAATGGGGCCATGCATAATGAGATTGACCTTATTGTCATAAGAGATGTTCAGTATCAATTTGAAGTTAATTGGTGTAGAAATGAAGAAGTTAATGTAAAATTAATTGAATAACCTAAAAAAAGGTGAACACTTCTGACCCGGCCCCACCCCCCCCCCATAACTTTTGAGCGAGGGGTCAGATCAAAATTCCAAAAAGTGCACTGTCGCACATATGCTCATAGCTACCATGTCTTTAAGTTTCAAGGTTCTAGTGCTAATAGTGTAGGAGGAGATAGTGGCCAGGACGAACGGACGGACGGACAGACGGCAGAGATAACCATATAATGCCCCGCTCCAATTTGGAGCGTGGGGATAATCAATGAAAAATAACAATCTAAGTACTGACAGTACTGGTGTGACGATGCTTTTGAAGAGGCTGGATATAAAAGCATCAATTTAAGTGTATCTATATATCAACACAATTATGTATGTGGGTACGAACATTTTGGGTACAAACAAAAATTTGGCTACGAAAATTTTGGGTACGAAAGAATTATGCCAAAAAACAAATGTGGATATGAACAAAGAATTTGGGTACGAAAAAAATTTGGGAACGAAAACAAATTTGGGTACGAAAAAAAAATTCGGTAGGAAAAAACAATTAGGTACGAAAAAAAAATGGGTACAAAACAATTTAATACAACAAATTTTGGGTACGATAAAAAAAATGTTGGTGTACTGGGAAATTGAGGTACGGGGAAGTAGTACCCGTGGACCTTTCGATGAATTTGAAAGAGGACGGAATCCAAGCTGCCTTTACCTTTATCAACCTGGGGTGGGTAATGTGTACATGGATGGTCCAGATAGACCGTGTTGTCATAAGAGATATTCAGTATTAATTTGAAGTCAATTGGTAAATTAATGAAGAAGTTATGTTAAACAAAATTTTGGGTGGGCGTGGTCGGCCACTATCTCCTCCTACATTATTAGCAGTAGAACCTTGAAACTTACACACATGGTAGCTATGAGTTTATATGTTGTATTATTTGGACTTTTGATCTTACCCCTGGGTCAAAAGTTATAATCATATGCGTCGCTGTTGTTAGTAAATTGAGTGAAAATGTCGTCCTTTTACCCCATTTTACCCCTATAACTTTAACCTAGGGGTCAGATCAAAATTCCAAATAATGCACCGTCGCACATATGCTTATAGCTACCATGTGTGTAAGTTTCAAGGTTCTAGTGCTAATAGTGTAGGAGGAGATAGTGGCCAGGACAAACGGACAGAACGCGGAGATCAAAACAATATCCCCACGCTTTTAAAAGTGTGTAATTTCACACAACTATTCCTTTAAGCGTTAGTTCTTAGAAGTAAATGTCCATACCTAAACATTGCAATAAGAAGGTTAAGAAGCAGGATATTGGAAAACAGCAGGTAAACTCCCATCATGATGGGAACCACAATCTTGCCGGCCTCACTTGGGCAGCGTGGAGTTGTTCCGTTCGTCCATAGGCTAGCGTCATTTGTACAATCCGTTGAATCTTTTAGAAGAAATGTTTATAAATCGATTTGCAAGGAAGCTTGGTCTGATTATTTTCAACCAGCATATAAAAGATTGATCGGTTTATGCTCTTAATCATATAACATTATATGGCATTCCTAAACATATTATAATTTGTTGTTTTTTGCACATACCATATATGCACGACATTTATCTGCATGGTTCTAAATATATTTGTTTTGAATCTAAATACAATACACCATCATCTATATGTAAGGAATTAATGTACTCAGGTAAAACATACGAAATACGTTTATTACATACAGTGTTTTATTTAAATTTATAAGTACCTTCAGTCTCGTCTAGAAAAAGTTCTCCATAAAGATGAAAGTAAGGCTTCCTAATTATTTGTCTGGCAGTTTCCCAAGTAACTGGAGCACCGGGATAGAGAATGGAGTGCGAGGCAATGGCGTAAGCCAATACAAACACAGCCATAATAACCAAGAAATACAAAAGGTCCTTTACCTTAAAGTAAAACAATCATATAAGGGATAATCGCGCATTTGATTTTGCTATTTCGTCATGTAAGACTTTAAGAAAATAAAGTGACACAATAAGAAACAGAAATATTGAATTGTTGACAGCATGGTAAGGAGTTGCATATATCTGACAAAGTCATCCAACATTGATGCAGAATATACTAATTTATTTAAGAAAATGCGGTACATTAGTCGAATTATGAACAGTTTATATTACTCTAGATCGAGCAAAATGATCAGGTTTGATAATGTCAACCGGAACAGCTTCAAGTGTTGTAAACCTATTTTTAAATTGAGTAAAATTCGCTTTCTTAAACAAAAGAAAACATAATAACAACAATAAAAGCATATACTTAAGCAATAAAGATGCATAAATTAGACCTCAGATATGTGATATGTTTGTGATCAAATTACGTGATATTGTGTCAACATGCACGACTTGCTATCATATTTAATCAAATATCGCGTGTTATTTTCTTTTACGCAAACAACAGCACATGTACTCAAAATAACATTTCTTTAATGCATTGTCAGATCGTACTATTATTTACTATGTGGTAAAAAAGAACACATATTTTCACGTATGGCTCCGCCACTCGTGAAACTCGTTTAGTATGACAGCAAGGCGGTAAACCAAAACCCTCCACTATCTGCCAAAACGTCAACAAGTCAACGCCATTTTAAATTTTCTTGAACATTATTGCATTTGTTTTTCTTTTTTGGATGCATAAATAAGATACACATTTGTCGCTTCTTATGTATACCATGTATAAATCTATTTTAAGGATCGACACAAATTCAGGATAGAGAAATTATATTGAGCAAGAACGTTATAAAATTTGACGAACACAAATTGGTACGAATTTGTTAATTTAGCAAACACCGATAAATTTCATATCGTATTTGGAATTTCCTTTACATACCACTTCTTTTGTAAGCTTTTGACCCGTTAAAGAATAATCTTTATTTAACAAAATAAAACAATACATCTTCATATATTAAACCACCTGTCACTCTGTGTATTCTGCAATTATCTGGTCTCTAAATGATACTTCAATATATATCACATTCATTATTGTCGAGGAACTCTCATCGCCAATAGTTTTCTAACTAAATCAACTGAATTGATTTGAGATATTTAGATTCAAAACGTGTATTACATGAAATCACATAATGAGTATTTATTTAATATTGCCACATGATATTTGTATACACAACGTCAAAACATTATACACTTACCATCCGTTGAATTATAATAAGTTTAGGGCCAAGGGTTTTCTCAACAGAGAATATGTGCATGAGTCTGAAGACGAACGCGACAAAATCGACAGCAAGCACGACTCTTGGCCAATCAAACGTGTCTCGAGATTGTTTGAATCGCAGTCCAAATCCAAGTAAAAACATGACGATCGTAAACATATCGATCCAGTTCCATCCTTCCGAAAAGTAATTCTTCAATTTTCTGATCCGCTGAACACATGAACTAGCCTTCTCAAAACTAGGCATGTGATATATCTGATGCATCTACAACAAACACACGGATATTCATTGTATGTGACTATGTTTGATCGCCGGGGAGTATCAACGACCTATTACTTGCAATAAAAGACGTGTATCAAAGTGTTTGAATCCATAAAATCCGGGTTGTTTTGGTAATAATATCGTGTATAGCAAGAGCATACAAATAAATGTTTACATGTTTAAAATTAAAAGGATTTATAAAACACACTATTTTTGCGATATTGTAACGTTATGAGTTCAAACAAATACGTATATATTTACAAATATTTTAAACAAAAGAAGCTCGTGATAACTTCATGAAAGGTACCATTAGATATATGGTCAGAACTTTTAATTGAGTTTCTCGTTTTGAGTTACAAATATAATGCAATAAATATAAATAAATGCTATTAATGTAGTAGTTGCGTCTGTATGCAACATGGTACTTGAAGAGTAAAATACAGTGCTGTTCGTTTGTTTTTGTGTTGTATGCACCATAAGTGGCACTTTTGTGTTTTATACCACTGATATAGATTTACATCGCATGCAATAAACATGAAGACCGCTAAAGCAATGTGAGAGGACGAATAGAAGTATTTGAAGTGTGGCTATAGATAGTCTCACAAACAAGTGATTGAGCTCAAATTATATGCGCACTTTTTGCGACCACAAAATGGTGTGTATACTCCCGATTATTTAATAATAAGTGTGTTTTTAAAAAAATAAAAGCCAATGTAAGATCCACGAGCTTTTGAAAGAGAACTATCTCGTGTGAAACAAAAAGAACCTTTGAACAATATATACCATTTGTACCACGAAATCCTATGAAAGACCTTGTCACACAGTGCATAAGATAGATTACTAAGGATAGTATAAATTTTAGCTTGTTTTGCATAAATTTCAATATCGTGTCTACCTTAATGGATATACAAATATACATCATATGTTAACGTCAAACTAGACGGGGAGAATTCACCAAGTTATATCCCATCAATTGTTTCACTAATTTGTCATGTCTTGGGTAAGCACATGTAGCCTATTAATTGTTGGATAATTTCATGTAAAGGACAAGCTAACATCCACATACGTCCGTTGCATACGTCATATTACGTCGTTACCTTTGAAAACGCGCCTGTGCACATGTTTCCGTTAAAATTGCACATGTCACCACTGAGCGTTTCAATGTATATTTATATATTCACTTCTGTAGAAAAATCAGCAAACACGTTAGTCAACCGGGCTTTGCTTTGATCTTATACATTACGAACATCGAAAAACATTGTGTTAGAGTTTATTCAACAAAAATAAATCGCAATAAAAACTGAATGAACATATGTGTTAGTGAAGTCCACCAACTATGTGACAACCACGAGTCAATATATGTCATAAAGCCTACAGTAATAAAACAAATTATACATGTTAAACATGTTAGAGAGTCTATGTAAAACATACCTCCTGTGTAATACTATGTTGTACTGATACGCTGTGTAACTAGTAGAGCCTATGTAAAACGCAAAGCATGTGCAAAATATAGAACATGTATCACCAATAGCACACATATCATATAGAACCTTTGCAATATCTTAAACAATTTGTAGGCTTCATTGCCCTAGGTAGCACATAGAGGCGATACAACACATATTACCATTATCATTCCAGGAGCCTGTGCAACTCATTCTGACTTTCCAATGGCAATGTGAAGCATATAAAGCACTGTGTAAAGCATATTAGTTTTTAGAAGCGCTCACTTAGATCCAGTGAGACCCTATGCGCATATGTAGCTCTATCCGCCTGTTAAGCACTCGAGCTAGTGTAAATCATAGAGCTAATTTGCATCGCACTGAATGTGCCGCACGCTCAGTACATCTACAACGGTTTCTACTGCAGCATATGTAACAGTCCGTCCATAGCGTATGCAAACCTAGACCTGTGTAACAGTCCGTCAAAAGCGTATGCCGCTTTCAGTCTGTGTTACAATCCGCTTAAAGCTTATGCCACTTCGAGTCTGTGTATTTGTTCATCCATAGCGTATGCCACATTGAGCCTGTGTAACAGTCCGTGCATAGCGTTTGCCATCTTAAGCCTTTGTTACAGTCCGTCCATAGCGAATGCCACATTAAGCCGGTTTAACAGTACGTTAATAGCTTATGCCCCTTGAGCCTTTTCAACAGTCCGTCAATAGTGCATGCAATCCCAAGCCAGTGTAACAGCCCGTCCAAAGCTTATGTAACACTAGCCTGTGTAACAATGCGGTCTATAAAGTCCATGTGTGTTACCCGGATAAGTTTTACAATCCGATATAGTATGACAGCCTCATTCTGTTTTACACTAGGGAAAACGAAATGGTTTTGCAATACCAATCTGCGATTTCACTTTGTTCTTCTCAACCAAGTAAAAATACGAAGCCTAATAACGACACGATGTTCGAGTATTTAAGAAGTGATGTAATTGCATATTGAGTATGCATATGTTTCGTTTTTCAATAAGTGTGTGTATAATGTGTAACAATTAAACCTTACGAAATAATATCTTGTTTAATAGTTTTAGTGGAGAATATCACATATTTTTAAGTCCTTGAAAGTTATTATTAAGGTATGAGTTTTGCGCCTGTTTTCCTCTGCAGTGATATAAATCAAGTCGAATTCATGTCAGTGAGATAGATAAAGTAATTAACATTGTTTTAAGGAGAATATAAGTTCTTTATATATTTGTGTGTTTTTTTCCTCATATAAAAAATTAAGTATGAGGTCAATATACATAATGTATTTCGATTGCAATAAATTGTACATTCTATTTTGTTGAATTATTCATATTAAAAAACAATTAATACGAGTGTTTTGAAACAATTTGATGTTATGATGGCTTTTAACTAAAGACTATTTTTAACCACCCTGAATGCACGTGTGTTATGATAAAACATTGTTAAAGTGTGCTGCAAGAAGAACAGCAATGTATGTGATTATTACTAATATTAGATCATTATTATGAGTGTATGTAAGTTAATTGTTTACATATCCTATTTGCATTGTTGTCAATGTTTCATAGTCTTATGATAATTTTATGAAATACCTGTGTAATTTCTTCAACCAATATGGTTAGTACCCATGTTACTAACACGAATTCCTTTGTCGATACAGTGTTCGTGAGTTCAAACAACAGCACATACGCGAACAGGCTCAGAAACACCAAATACGAGATCTGTTGGTAAACAAAAGAACAAAAATACATTACTCGCTTGTATGCATTCATTGTAAATACTATATATGCGTGTTGTATCGATACAACGACGCCGTACCACAAGTAGTATATGAATTTAGATATTAAAACGTTTAACAGTTGGTCAATTATTTTAGTAGACAATAAGTTTCTTCATCATTGAAGGTTTAAGCGATATCCGTAAAGAGGTAAAGACAGAGAAACGAGCTATGTAAATAAGTATATTCAAGAACCGCATGATAAAATAACTATGAACCAATAATATTTTTTTAAATCAGCTACAGTAGTTACATCAGCTACAATGTGTGGGTGAGTTAAGACGATCACCCTTTAAAAAACATGTATATGGTAACACCATGAATCTGCGTTTCCGTAAGTTAGAAACGACCGCACAATACGGTTAAGTCTCAAAAACGTTGATTTCAACAACACTTAACTAATTTAAAAGCCTGGCATTCAGTTTTCTTATTGCATAATACTCTTTAAAATGCGTTTCACAAAATATTCCGTATACACAAGAAAACTTTGTTATCATTAAAATACGCGCAGGTGCAAACAGGCATATTTGGATTTCATTCCGGCCTTTTTTTAGAACACCTTATTGAATGATGCTTTCAAATTTTAATTTCTGGAAACTGTACGCGCGGTTTGTTAAATTAATGGTTCATGCTAGACGGTGAATGAGTAAAAAAAATACATATCAATTATAACGTATTTATTTATTTCTTGCTCGAGCAAACTAATACGTTGTTATCATTTCACTTCAGCTTATTGCTAATTTGATTTTAGTTTAACTAATTTTTGAATGATTTTGAAACAATATGTAAATAGTCCAAAACAATACCGAAATAACCATATCGACCTATTAAATAATTGAAATTCTGTAAAAATACGAGTACAACTTATCTTTAAGAGTTCAGTAACTAGAGCACTTATTTCCTACATTAGCGGTGTTATCAGTTTGTGGTCATATACGTCGTATTAATGATATCAACTTGCACCAAATGTAAGTACGCTGGAACAAGATTTTCACATTTTATAGATTCATGGTACATACGCATTGAATAAAACCTCTTTTTGTTATTTCGATATTATCCACCACTCGCAAAGAAAGATCTATATGACAGATAATGAAAAAATAATACGATCTTGCACTGCATTTAACAAATATCCTTCATATATCTTTGCATATATATGCACTTAAAAAATAAAGGTCAATTTCATAACTTAGTACCGGTAATCAATAATCCGATTTTATCACCCTGTTTACATATTCGATATTTCGCCCTCACTGTACAAGCAGACGACGAGGAAATCGAAGCGATAAATTTCAATATTAATAAATTGACTTCTTACAAAAAATATTAAAAACAACAACATTTCATTTCTTAAATAAACGAAATATTGATATATGATATTGATAGAATTGAAGTTTGCTATTGGCCAGTTAATAACTATTGTAAACTTGCAATCGTTAACTCATTTCAAACATTAAACACAACGTGAAGGCTATCATTTTCTTATTATTCAGTGTACCCTTTTGAGTATAGTTTCACAAGATGAAAAGAACAGTTTAGAGCAAATGACCCGAATGGATTATTAATTAAACAATTATTTTATAACCAGCCAAACGATACAACGCGTTTAATTTTTTTAGAAGCTAGGCGGTCATACTGTGTTTGCAAGAGAAAAGCTAAATATAATTACAATAACATAGAGCAACATCGTCTTAAAGATATGAGTAGATACAATTCCCGAAAATTTTGGAAATACATTAAGACATTCAAAGGCGGTAAAAAAATTAAGCCTCTATAAAAATGTAAATGATTTTTTAAATCACTTTAAACAAATGTCTGCAACGCCGAACGAAAACTGTTTTAGAAATTTCAATTATTCAGATTTAGCTGACGGTATAAATATTGACTCGCTCGATGATGCATTTACGACCGTTTAAATTATTCAAACGATATCTTCGATGTCCCAAAATAAAAGCGCTGATTTGGACGGTAACGTTGCGGACATTTTCATTGATTGTAAAGAGTTAATGGCCCATTCCTAGTTAAAATATTCAATAACTTATTTGATAACTGCGTGTATCCTGGACTAAAGGCTTAATTTTCCCATGTTCAAAAAGGGTGATAAATCCAATCCGACAAATTATAGAGGGATAACTTTAGTCAATATTCTGGCTACATTATTTACTTTAACGCTGCGTAACCGTTTAAATAGTTGGTGCGAGAACGAATCAATTTAAAATGAATGTCAATTTGGTTTTGGAAATAATCATAGCACGTCAGTCTGTATTTTTATTCTACAAAGTACTATTCAGAAGGTTTTAGAAAATAATTTTAAACTATATTGTGCCTTTGTAGACTATGAAAAGGCATTTGATACTGTCATTCATGATGCCCTATGGATTAAACTTGTAAACTCTGGTATCAGCTGCTTAATATGCTAAAATCCATATATGCAAATGTGAAATCTTGTATAAAGTGCTCAAGTGCAATGTCATACTCAGAATTCTTTGATGTATCATTATGAGTCAAACAAGGTGAGCCTTTGTCACCTCTATCGTTTTTTATGTTTATCAATGATATTGGTGAGCATTTGAGTTCTACAAACCTATGTACTAATGATGTTGATATGTTATCTATTTTTATGTTAATGTTTGCCGGTGACATTGCAATTTTTTCAACTGATCCCCATAGTCTACAACACCAATTAAATTGTATAAATGAATATTCTAAGAAGTGGGGTCTTAAGGTAAATGTCGGGAAAACTTAGGTATGCATTTTTCAAAAGTATAAATATAGAAATATTCACGAATGGGAACTCAACGGCGACAAAATTGAAATAGTAGATTTAGTATATTAAGTACAATCAAATTAGATATAAAACTAAATTGTTACTGTTTGACTCAATGGTAGCACCAATTATCACGTATGGCTGCGAAGTCTGGGGAATTTACGATCTGCCAGAGGTTGATAAATTGCATTTAAAATTCTGTTAACAAATACTTGGGGTTCGTCAACAAACATCTAATGCTGCTGTACTAGGTGAATTTGGTCGCTTCCCATTGTCTATCATTTGCAAAGAACGAGCCCTTAACTATTGGTGTAAAATCATGAGATCACAGACTACTTTGATATATAGAGTTTTTAATACATTAACTACTGACGATGCATGCATGAATATTGATACAAAACTGTGCTGGCCAAATGCTGTTAAAACTACACTTGATGATCTTGGTTATAGTAATTTATGGTTGCACCCGTATCACGCAATCGATTATATTTGTATGCTAAAACAAAGAGTCCGTGATGTTTACATTCAAACTGATTTGAATGTATACAGTCTCAAAATAAGCTAAAATACTATATCATTTAAAAAAAAAAAATTTGTTTTGAAACCTACTTGAATTGTATAGATAATGAAAAGCATAGAAATGCAATGAGTAGATTCCGATTGTGTTCACATCATTTAGAAATAGAAAGAGGAAGATTTAATAAGTTTGACACTAATGATCGTAAGTGTAAAGTGTGTACATCTGATATGATTGAATCTGAATTTCATTTTCTTTGTATTTGTCCATATATTTTAGAGAGTAAAGGTTAAAGTACAACATAAGGCTGTCATTTAACACATTGAAATATTTCGAAACAATTATGTCTACAAAATCTGTAAAACGTATCCGTAAAGTATCGAAATTTATATATTTTGCAATATTAAAACGAAAAGATATCATTGATCCTACTGTTGCTATCTAGTTGTCTAAATTCCTTCCAATCATAAACATTGTGTGTTTTTTGCTACATTTTCCTGTTTCTTGTGTGTGTGTTTTTGTTTGTTTTTTATATTTGTTTATCTATCGACATTAGTTGTATGTTACGATTACTTTCCTATTTGTGTGTTATAATAATACTAATAAAAACCAATATTGCATACAATAACTCCCTGTATAGCCAAACTTCATCTCACTGTGTATATGAATTTATCACATCATTTATTTTGCCAAAAGCATGTAATGCTGACTATGCGAATAAATAAATAAATAAATAAATATAAAAATAATACATACTACGCCAATATATATTGAATGTATTATACTAGATCCGAATCATCAACTTTGTATGGAATTTTGTACGTTCTACATTACGTACATTTTGCGTATGATCAACGAAATTGATAACACAGATTTTCTATTTATTGTTATTTTAAAAATGTTATTGTATGCAAGAATGTGTTATCGATGTTGAAATCTTCTTTTCTAATTCGCACAGGTTTAAGTATAGGAATGAGCGCTCTTCAATACATCAACATCATGTTTACATCAATTGCATGTATTACGCATTTAGAGACGAAATTATTTGTTTTTCAGAAAGTTCCAATATATTCTTTTGTACGTTCGCAAGAGGTCTCCGTAAATGTTAATATCTTCCAACAAAGCAAACGCATCATATGACACAGAGATCGTACTTCAAAGTCGTTTTGCGTATATGTAGATTCTCAGTTTCACGTGATTATTTAGTGTTTCTATTTGTGTTTGCATTTTACACGATGTGGATTGTTTTCAATTCCGTGTTAAAAATTGTTCGCAAAAAATACTTTTGTAGAATTGAAATGACCGTTACAGATTTTGAACTGCTTGGTTTGCCCAAATATGCGAAGAAAAGTAAATCTTTAGACCATAAATAAGTTATATACAAAATGAATCGTAACCTTCAAGTCCGGCGAAAGCCATTTTGCATTGCAAATTGATTTAAATTGTACATATGCCGTCTGTCTGTTAATACAAATATATGTATAAATGCATTTTCTCTCAAAGGCAACACTGTGCCTATTTTGCGTAAACTAGATGGTTCATAACATATACCATATTGTTGGCGAATTTCGTTTTTGGAGACTGCATTTTGTCCAAGAAGCGCTTGATCTTGTTTGTGCCTGAATATCCATATCTGCTAATCTGAAACAGGAAAATTGTTCACTAAGAAGATATATTGCAAATAAGCAACGTAAGGATTAATCAGATGAATTTAGAGACTGAAATAACGGTACTTTGTTTAAAAAAACATCCACTCCGACCACCACTGTGTTTAAAACAAACAATTTTAAAGTACATGGCAAATAAAGAGGTTTTATGTGTATTTGAACACAGGCTTTGTTGCAGACCACATGAAGCCTGAATACATGTTTCAATATTTTGTTTGTATATCCAATTTTGAGAAAAAAGAGAAGAAGCATGTCGTTTCGATCGTAAAATTTCATACATAACATCTTTTTTGCTACTTAATAACGCATTAGGGCAACTTCATCTAAATTGACAGTGATTATTTATAGGATTATATGCACTATATATGAGTATTGTTGCACAGTCCCTAATACTTATAATGTGTCATTAGAAATAGCAAGGCAAATATTTTAGTACACATGCGTGGTAGGTGTACAGTTGAATTAATGTTCCATGCATTGCTTTGGCGATCATGAAGGCGACATTTAATATAAAGTTGTCAATTAACTATCCTTATTGAATAATATATACACTTATATATACAGCGTTTTATAAACGCAAAGAAGTAAAATAGGTATAGCAAATAAATACATATTGTACCTTAATAAATTCCGTTAAAATATCAAACACGATTCGACGATATTCAAAACGTGATACAAATGAAAAAAGAGTTTGGATTTATTTCGGTTAATGAATTAAACATTACTCTGTATTTAGTAAATAACCTCTTTTAACTTGTCTTTCATACGCCCATTCCAGATATCTCCTACTATATTTCGACACGCTTGTTGGGCCAGGAACTCCATGTTGTTCGATTCAAAAGCCAAATCTAGGCATGATTTCTCATTCCAAAAAGGCATGGTCATTGTCAGATAGGAGTATGTGGCTTCTTCACTTTTCTGGTAGCATTCGTATAGACAATCTATAGCCACAGTAGACCACTCGCTTCATGAAAAAGTGTATCAAATATACGAATACATGATATCTACTCTTGACAATGTAAGCATCGATAAAATAACTATCATCATATACCATCTTTAATGCAATATAAGTTAAAAAACAGTTGAAACGAATATTTTGCAAATACATAAATATGGTCATCGATACCTTTAAAAATCAACAAGAGATTTGAAACTTAGGCACAATCAACGCACATTCAGTATTATATTATGTATAAGAAAAGCGAGACAAATCACATCCGAATACCAACAATCGGCACGTAACGTATTTTTTGCGACTTTGCGACATCCTAAACCTTTGCTCTTTTTCTTCGTTAAATGTTTCATGCTTTTGCAAGCTAATCTTATTGTAGGTCACACATTTTAAAGATTGATCTTTTCATCACAATACATCAACAAACACGAATAAGCTTTCTTTAAGTAACGCTGTCAGATCGTTGATGATATGTTCAAACTTGATCTGTTTTATTTCGTTAACATAACAGTACATGTCAAGCAGAAACTACTTGTCAATAAACAACAGAAGTGAAGTAAACTTTATTTAGTTTATATTTGCAGTCAGGCCCTTAAAAGATATTTTTCTACAAAAACATTTGAAAAGTATGTTGTTGCAGTATCTAAAATGACACTATAGTCAATAATTAATAGTTAAGCTGAAATTGCTTGAAAGCATGTTGTTCAGATTTAATATCATCTGATTTCGATATATTGTCAGTACCACTAACATCAGAAAACTATGCCACGGCATTGTTTTTATTTTTATCTGGCTACGAATGAAACATATAGGGTTTTCGTTTAGTCTGTACTCGACCACTACCATTGACGCAATAAGCGACGAATCTTAAAATAATTGCTTAATAAGATATACCGGTAGCACGTATAGCACGCTAAGTTCGCCAATCATTTCGACTTTCTGTTAAACGTTCGTCCTGCTTTGTGTAAAACCGTGTCTTGATAATTCTAGCGAGATAATTTGTTTACAATTTGACACGTACTTGTCCTGCTGATTCCCTCTCCAAGTCATTTAAAGCTCAGAGTGGATTTCTCGGGTATGTTAGGCATTATAAACAACGATATTCATGACAGACCAGAAGCGCCACAATTTATGAACATATCTGTATAAACTTAAGTCAAAATAGATACTGAACGTTCTGACTTTTGAAATCTTCATCTGGATTTAAATTGTTTTTCTATACAAATGTAATATTATAACTATTTGCTTTGCATTTGCTTTTATTCATTATGGATATGTTTAAATTTCTTCACTTGTATCTTATTAACGTTATTCATGTGCACGCCTTACCTCAAATATTTTTTCATTTCGGCAATAAGAACTTTATCGTTTGTTTGCATTTTCACCGCCTCGAAGAAATTGTGTGCAATGAGGGCCATGAAGAGCGGATTCTGACGATAAAATAAAAAGGAAAACAAAACAGTGAAATACCAATCAACATATTGACAAGCACTACACTTGATAATATGACTAATATATTACCATTTTGAGGCACATTTAATTTAACAGATAGTTGGTTGTGATATTTACGCATACAGAAAAAATAAGCAAAGCTTTTGAGCGCAATTTTTAACAAATTAAACTATTTTCTATGTTAAATAGAAATACTATTAAAGTTATTATAATACAAATAATTGAATTTGTTGATATCTTACTCTACCAATGAAATATAAAATCGTTTCGCATATCAACTCGGTACATGAACGGCACTTCGAAACCGAAAAGTGTCCTCAGTATATGGATGCCGCCACAACCAACATTTTTCTCAGTACTCTAACTACCCAGGTGCCCAAGTTCCCATGCATGTAAATATGTTTTAAAGTTTCATACCTAAGGCCGCAACAAATTTTAGGTTAGGAGTGACATTATAGAGAAAGTACAACATTGAGTACACGAAGGGCTTTTACTTCGATTTTATAAAAACGAAAACCTAAAATATTGAGCTGCGAAAGATCGCATGCTGGCTATAAAGTTTGTAAAATTTCATCACTCTGGTAGTAGCAGCAGATAAATGTTTAGCTTGAGGTGCGAAACAAGTAAACATATGTTTAAATACTTCTTTAAAGGATCATACATGTAATTCCTGTCCATAAAACGAACTCAAATATTTACCTGCACGCAGTGGACATGCTAGTTAAAATATATCATCAACATATTGGAATTAGCCGCAACACAAAACAACCACGGATATAGGCCAGCACCACTTTGTAAAATTCCTGAATAACACAGTCTAATCAAATGTCTGTTTAGAATATACACTTTATATTATCATTATTTTTTAATGATTTTCTTTTCACGTTTTTGCTCGATAATCGATCTAAGCTCGGTATTCCATTTAGCTCGGCTACACGATATTTTACGATGGCTATATGTTTGAATTAGCCCGTATATCCAATATACATTTGAAAATTGACTCGAATTCGCAAACATATATACGTATTCGACCCTTTCTTGATATTCGCAAAATTTAGAATACCTAGTACACATCTTGGTATTCGAACCTGTCCCTTAATTCGCAATAGTATGAAAGCCCGATACCAAGCTGGGTATTCAACCTAAGATTAATACTTCCCAAGTTTAAATACCCAATACAGAGCAAGGAATTTAACTTTCGCTTGGAATTCCAATCCCAACCCGCAAAAAAAACATTACCTTGCCAACTTAAAGGACCTAGAGTAAAACACAAAACACTGACCATGACATTGAATACATCACGTAAGATGTATGATTTCCGGTTTAATGCAAGGCATATCAATATCAGCATCAATGAGAACGTGGCTTTCAGAGCGAACATTTCAAAACGAAGTGGAAGTAAAACTTGCAATTTCTACACTGCACGTCAGATATTTACATGCGTCAAACTTTCTTTTTTATATTGTTTTTTTTTATATTGTTATATATGATAACACTTAGCATTAAATAAATAAAACATATATGTACAAACATGTCAGTGTGTATGATGAGCTTGTTCAAATTGGGCCTGTTAATACCGAATAATTATCGTAATAAAATCTAATATATACATTACCACAGACAAGGCACTCAATTAACGTCCACAAATCATATTTTTTACACCATTGAAAATCACAAGGCAATCCGATTAATTGGTTTATATCCTCCATTACATCACGAGGTTCTGTTTTTTTAAACATAATGGTTATTCTAAGAATACTTGTTGTGTAATAAATCCGTTTATTCAACAATTTTAAAGGTAGATAAAGGTTATAAGTACATACAAAGCTTACTGGTCCGTCACACTTGTCCGACACATATGCATGCATAGTTTAATAAAGGACAACAGAGAATGTGCCTTTGTCGCATAAAGAATAAAGACAGCAATATATCAAGGCTACGAAAAGAAATGCTTTTTGTACCAGTTTGTTTTATATTTGGTTTTGCTCTTAAGGATGTTCGATCGTTTTGTGATAATTTTCAAAATATCCGGAATGCTATCATTTTTTGTATGGTGATTAATGAATCTGTATCTGAAATTAATATAAAATAAAAAAGAGAGGTCACCGTGAATAATTTTGAGATAACGAAGGTTTTGAAATGCCATGTGCGTTTGAAAAAAGGTCATTTTTGCGGGGCATAAATTTGGGGGTACGGTAAAATGTTTTTGTGTAATACATTTAAAATGGCATAATAGTATTGAGATTGCATTAGATTAGCAACTGTAACATGTGTATTATCATAGTGAACAGTTTTAAAACCAAAAATTATGGAAATCGTAAAAAATAATGAGAAATAAGTATGAATAGTTTTTTGTTTGTTTTGAATTTTTTATTGCACAGTTCAAAATAGATAACATGCAATACAGATACATATTTCCGTTGATGTAATATTCATATTCATTTGAAGTTCTCAATAATTAAAGGAAACTAGCTAAGCATTAAAATGAAGTAAAGAAATTGATAGGTCACCGTGGATTTTTTTTTTGCTATAGACATTTTAATATGGACTTAATTTCAAAAATACAATGACTAACATTGTAATAGTAATTAAAACATATCTATATAATAACTGCTCCATAACAATCAAATTATCAACTGAAATGTGATACACGTAGAAATATTTATAATGTATATTGTTATGAAAATATTTCAGATGTAACAACTGAAAAACAATGTTGATGTTCATATAAACATCTTAAATTACCCCACCTACCTGTTACCCATGTTGTTGGTTGTAAATTGAACATATGTATTAGGTATTTTAAAATTATTTTTAGAACTGTGTGATGTGTATTTAAAGACAAGAGGCCATGATGGCCCTGTATCGCTCCACTGCTGAAAAAAAGACTGAAACAAATATTCTCCGCATGTGCAGATACTTAAATATAGGCCCTATTTAAGCACATGTACAATTTTGTGACCACCTGGGCTGGGTCAAATTTAACCCCAGGGGCATAATTTGAGCAAACTTTGTAGAGGACTACTATATCTCACTCCATACAAAATGTGGTGGCCCTAAGTCTTAGCTGTAGAGTTAAGGACAAGAATATTTTTAAAGTTTTCACAAAATAAGCAAGATACAAGCGTATATAATGTTCAATTTTGTGACCCACGGGTCAGGGTCAAATTTGACCCAAAGTAACAAACTTGGTAGATGACTTTAAGATGTTCCTGCATACCAAATTTGGTAGCCATAGTCAGAATGGTTTTCGACAAGATTTTTTAAGATTTCACAAAATAGGCGCTTTATAAGCGTTTATTAAATTTTGTGACCCCCCGCGGCAGGGTCAAAGTTGACCCCAGAGGCATTATTTGAACAAATTTGGTAGAGGTTTATAAGATGTCACTACATACCAAATTTGGTAGCCCTGGGCCCAATAGATATGGACAATTTTTTTTAAGTTTTCACAAATTAAGCACTTTATAAGCATATGTTCAGTTTTGTAACCCCCGGGACAGTTTCAAATTTAACCCAAGGGGCATAATTTGAACAAACTTGGTAGAGAACTATTACATGTCACTACATACCAAATTTGGTAGCCCTATGCCATACAAATATGAACAAGAAGATTTTTAAAGTTTTCACAAAAAATGCCTAATATAAGCATATGTTCAATTTTGTGAACCTCAGGGCAGGGTCAAACTTGACCCTAGGGGCATAATTTGAACAAACTTGGTAGAGGACTATAAGATGCCACTACATACCAAATTTGGAAGCCCAAGGCCCATTGGTTATGGACGAAAAAATATGTGAAGTTTTCACAAAATAGACCCTATATAAGCATATGTTCAATTTTGTGACCCCGGGGCAGGGTCAAATTTGACCCCAGGGGCATAATTTGAACAACGTTGAAAGAGGAACATTCCTGAGAAATTTCATCACAATTGGACCAGTAGTTTAGGAGAAGAAGATGTTTATAGGAAACGTTCAGGCACGCACGCACGACGGACACAGAATCATAACATAAGCCCCGCTGGCCTTTGGCCAGTGAAGCTTAAAACAACAAAGAATACAATAAGCTGGGCAATTATGTTTCACACACCATCTGTGGTTTAATGCACTGCCAAAAATATCTTACAACTTAGGTGAAACATGAGAAATACAACTGACATAAGAATCACAACTATGTTCGTCATCGAGAAGGAAAAACAATTATGTAACAGCTATTAGATTTCATAGCTTATCTATATACAAGATGCAAATTACAATTGGTTAGATGTCAGGCAACAAATAACTCGCTATTGTTCATATTATTTTCTTTGATTTTGTTACTCTGATTTGTCCGTTTGTAACCTCTGACAGGGGGCTCCTCAAACCACTCAGTCCGTTTCTTTTTGATACAGGACTCAAATGTTTAAGTTGAAATCCACTTCCTGCAACTTTCCTTGCAACACCTTGACTTATAAATTTTGTATCAATTATGGTTTGTAAAGATTTGATGTTGGAAGCAACATTTAGTTACACATTGTATGTTAACACTGCTCGGTAAAAGCTGAATGAATATTTGTTAACAATTTTTGGTCAAGAGGAACAGAGTTCACTAACTTTTGTAAAGCTAAAATATCCTGTATAGCGCCATGTGCCATGTATAATTCACCAATGACGTCTTTAACTAAATGTTCCCGCTTATATGATTTCATATTTGGTAATATTTCCTTTAACATTTTTAAGTATCTAAAAAGCCACAAATATTTTGCTGAAACTCAAACATTTTTCAACAAGTATGGATAGCATGGAGCAACACTTTACAATCAAAAGACTCTATATTATGCCCAACTAAAATAATTGGTGAACATTTCTGTAAGAATGTTATAAAACTTGTCAATGCAGATTTGATGGGGACAGCTGTTACTGTTTGTCTCTTGACAAGCATAGAGTCAGTAACAACTGTCACTCCAGTTATTTCTGACGCTTGCAAGGAAATCTTCTTCTCATGCATCACATATGTTTAAAATTGACCAGTTGAATGCACTGCATTATGTGAGAAGTGTGCTCTGAAAAAAAAAAAAAAATTTTAAATAGAAATTGCACAAAATCCATTTTAGCCCCGTTAATCACAGAGCCCTGGGTCGCTCCCCCAAGTACAATGTAAACTTCTTAAAATACATTTGAAGTGTTTACAATAAATATAAAAGGGAAAAACATTGCCCCCCACCAGGACAGGACTTTTTTTGAAGCTTAATGTGAACAATCGTAGAAGAGGTTCCTTCACATTCATTCTCTATGCATTGTGATTTAAGAGAATTTTCAGTTGAAGGGTTATTGATCGGAAACAATTTTCACACTTATTGTGACCTTTGACTAAGTGACCATAATTTAAATGGGGGTTATATACTGTCCAATCCCTATGCACATGGAGAGTAAAAAGCCAATCAGTGAAAAAGTTGACAAATTATTGATCGGAAACTTAATGATCTACCCACAGACAAACATCCAGCAAAACAATATTAACTCTCTCTTCCAAGGGGGGCATAATAACTGTTATTATGAAAATTGAAACGCTCTTTTCTTCCATTCATGGATATATCAAAGTAAGTTGTTGGCATCTAATGATCTTATGTATTCATAAATCTGAAGAAGCGAAGAGAAGAGTGTTTAAATTCTTAAATGATGCACAATAATATACTAAAGCCAGTTGTGGGTAATGTAACATTGCATCATCTAAGTGGTATTTACTATCATTTTATCAATAAAGATTAAGAATGATGTATTATATGAAAGCAAAATGAGAAATTAGTCTGAACATAACTCTTGTTGCAATTCAATCATATGCTAGGTTGACCAACAATTCACACGATATATCTGACACATTGAGTTACTCAGCAGTAGCAGGTTGAATTATGTTATACATGTAAGTAAATATGTATATTTTTTAATAGAAGTTCAACTTTGGAGATTTAGAGTACCTAAATACCTGAATTGGACCAAGATAAACTTCTGTATGTGCAACACTGTGAATAAGGAATATGTTAAAAATAAACTTTACCTAACCCTCTTGTTTCCAAATCAAAGAAAACAAATTCCTTCCCAGTAGTGTCTAGCCCTGCTTGACCAGGCTTGGGTATAGGTGGGGGTATAGTTGTAACTTCAACGTCTTGGTCCTCTATGTTTGAACTGTATGTTGGTCCCACTCGTACTTCTTGCACTGTCCTTTGAATGCCTGAACAGAAAAACAGAATTTCAAATTGGAACATTTGCTTGCACCTTCATGGGTTATCTCAAATTTTTATTTAAAGAAATGATTACACAGCACATTAATGCTTTTACAATAATCAATTTACAAACATTAGCATATGCTTTTAAATGTTACTACTACTTTGCATATATAATTGATGGATCTATTGATACAATCTACAACAAGAAATGTGTCCACACGACACGGATGCCCCAAACTCCAACTTTGTAACTATATAAAACAATAATCCATACAATTGTAAGAAACCCAGTTTGGTGAAGATCGGATGAAAACTACTTGAATTAGAGAGAAGGCACGACAAGTGTGAGGGACTGACCGACCCACGGACAGTGCGAAAACTATGTCGCCAATTGGGGGCATACAAATGAAGAATACTGTGTTTTAAATATAAAATGCCCATAATTAAAAATACCGTTTGAGTTTTAAGTCTTATGCGTCACTGTTTTGCTGCACGAGTAACAGCTATAGCCTTTCTTTTTTTGTGCTGAAGGTCATGGAGAAGGGCCAGTTTCGATGTGAAAGTCCCAGGTGAAACACCCAGTTTTTGATTTACCTGAAACAGATTGCAGTAAATGACAGAACAGTTGACAATGCACAATGCTAGAATATGCTTATGCGGAATAAAATAATATGAAATAATGTCACTAATTTACAAAAGTTACAACATTTTATAAGACCTAGTGATCTACATACACACAAATAAGAATTAATTCAAGCCCTTTATTTTCAAAACCAATACGTATTTGACAAATTATGAATATTTATGTTTTGTAAACTTGTAAAATTTCATATTTATTACCGGTATTAATAACTAGGACTGCAGGAAGAAAATAAACTTATGTCACTTTAAAATATATATGTTTAACTAAGGACAACTATTCACATTCTACTGTAATTGTGTTAACTGGCAGTAAATCAGACAAAATATGAAGGAAAAATATAGCAAGTACAATATAAAAAATGTATGCATGTAGACTACACGCGAATTACTTAGAGATAACTATCTGAATGTATTCAAAAGTATCAGTAATTTAGACAATAAATCATGATATAATGCACCAATGTACCAAAAAGACAAAGAAGTCTTACCCAAATGCAAGCTTTGTGATCATGTCATAAACTCTTCCATGTTTCCGTCCAGTAGCCACATTATTTACTGCACCACAATTGCTAAACTGTATGTCCAAAACACATGTCTGTCCGAAATCCCTGCTTTCTACAGTGTTAAGTAAATTCATGGGCACTTGACAAGCACTGCATGCTAAAAGCGATTCGGTCAATGTGTCGAGTTCAACGACACGTCTACCAATTTTATATCCAACTAGCATCGCTGTTGTCACATGTGGTCACGCTTACCGACAAACCGATAGAAAAATCGTCAAAATAACGGGTGATGGAGGTTTCGTCACAATGCAGTTTCGTCACACTGATATTATGAAGGAGGGCAGTGGAGGTTTCGTCACACTGATATATTGTATAGAATAAAATGATATTGCAATGGAATAAAATGTTGCTAATAAATATATTGGTATATATGCTTCTTTATATTATTTTTTAGCGTTATTGCGTTGAGTTTTGTAACAAATGATGGTTTTAATTGTATATATTATTTAAATGATTTATGTTTGACTTAGGTTAAACAGCGTACTGTTTGTTATAATGAAGCGTATATATTTAAGTAGTTGTAGTACCAGCTAAAACTGTAAAATTTTGTCAGTGTTATTTTATATTTAAATAGAAATATATTCACATGTAACAGGCAATAATTAATGTCAAATGATTTTAATAAAAATGATTTAAAAAGTAACTTTTCTGTTGATTTTATCCAAAAAATGTAACACGTGCATTACGCTTTGCATATTATCCTTTTTTCTACCATAATATCAACTTTTTCTGTGCAAGTAATATATGAATAAAACACATATTTGTGGAACGCATGAAAATACGCCCACACCCTATCGACTACCAATCTACGATTTTAAGATATTTCAATTATTGACTGCTTGATAGTGCAAACATATTAATTAGCGCATTGCAAACAATCAAATAGCGACACACGCCTTTAATTGGCAATTAAAGACGTTGGCTTAAATTGGCAGCGTTGATTATACAAACTGTGTGTATTTATACATATAGAGTAAATAGCGTTTGTTAAACAAGAGTATATAATAGGGGAGTTGTTTCATTGCAACCACAAAATCCAATCATGGCTTCAGAATATCCATGAATACTCTGCGAACAGAACGTGAATGACGATGATCGCGCAATATCGTGTGATCAATGCGAAAAATGGCAACACCTGTCTTGTGACACTGGTATCAGTCTAAGACAGTATCGCAAAATGATGAAAAACATGAAACATGTTGCTTGATAACAGAAGAAAGGTGTCAATCAAAGGTGCTAAAGTTTCCACGGTATTATTCACACCTATATATTACCATTGTGACGAACCCTCTACCCGTTTTCTACAGTAAATTCAGTGTGACGAAACTGCAGTGTGACGAAACCTCCGTAAACCAAAATAACAGTGGTCATACCGGAAATCCTGATTGTCGGTGGAAATAGTCTTTCTATTGAAATCCACATTGTTCTTTTGAACGTTGTTGTTTTCAATACCTTTTAAGTTTCGTTTTGTATTCCGAATTATATCCAAATTAGACATTTTAAATGAAAATTATTAAGCCAAGTATCTGATTCTCATTGTTGACAAATTATCGTTTTGTTATCAATAGACGCTTGTATTTGCACAGAAAATAACATCTACAGCGTAAGCAAGCGTTTCATCGATGTCGATCACGAAGTGACGTCAAGCAATCGAACGCTTGGTTTCAATGCAGTAAATCTCGAAAATATGTAAATGCCGAAAATTTAAAGGCGCATAATCAAAACAGTAAAACTAGAATTTACACTCGTTTATTCCAACCTAATATTTTGAAACCGTGAAAATATATAAAGGTTTTTAATTTTCACGATATAGTGAATCAATTACCGTAAAGTGGAAACGATCGAACATCCTTAACACATACGTTGCTAATACCGCCTACCAATGAATATTTATATAATAGGAATGCTATAATTTAATAACAGGTTTTTAAATAGAGAGAAAGTTGTTTTTTTTCTAGTTCCTTATACCTTTTTCCAATAAGGAATAAGGAACAGTTCGTTATTCCTTATTCAAGCTCAAAATATTTGATATATGGATTAACAGAAAAAAAACTGCATGCAATTCTTAATTTAATCAAAACAAAATAAACCGAATACATTTACTTTATGTCTTACGTTGCATATAATCATGTTTCTTCTTCGAGCTTGCATATGATTTATTGTTTAAAAAGAAACGGCATTTTCTAATTTGAATACTAACTTCACATAAACAAAACCTCAAGAATATAACGTTATTTTACATGTATGTGATATAAAAGTGCATTCTAGTACATATCAACCTGTTTGTTTTTTATTAATAATCCAGTTCCCTTTTCGAGGCTAAATATGGGAAAAGGAAACAATTCCTTATTCCTTATTCAAGCCAAAACAATTCCTTATTCCTTATTCAAGCCAAATAAGGAACTGGCAGTTTTGTACTTCAACATCCATTAAATTGATCCAAATTGAACCACATGTAAACGAGCATCATGATATATATATATATATATATATATATATATATATATATATATATATATATATATATATATATATATATATATTATAGGTTCAGTATTTAAAATACTTCTTGCAATACCTTTGTACTTAGTTTTAAGTAATGATAATCCGGTTCCTTATTCATTTTCAATAAGGAATAAGAAACTGTTCCTTATCCATGTTAAAATAAAATAAACAGATGGAATGTTGTTTCTATACATTATAATTCAAAATAAACCAACGAGAGATATAAATGAACGAAATTTTTTGTTAATGTAGGTCGGGTATAAAAATATTAATTGCAATACATTTATACATTTATTAATTTAATGATAACATTGTTCCTTTTTCGGGTTGAATAAGGAACTGGGTCCTTATTCCTTACTCAAATAAAAAAATATCTGACATTTTCTTAATCAACAAATACATAAACATGAATACAGAGACTCATATCAAAGATATCCTTGTAAACGTAGGTTTGGAATTAAACATACATAAGTGTAGTACATTTTTTCTTAGTTATATGTTGTGATCATACATGGCATTCGGTATGAATCTAAAAAGGAACTGACATTTTCTTACTCAAAATTTATTGACATGGACATCAAAGCCAATAAGTCAATAAAAATCATTGTAAATGTAGGTCGGGTACCAAACATATTACATGCAGTACATCTCTATTAAGATTAATTAAATGATAATCTAGTTCCTATCTCGGTTTGAAAAGTGATAAGGAACTAGTTCCCTATTCTTTATTCAAATCTAATAAGGACCTACCATTTTCTTACAAACACAAAAAAAATAAAGTTAACTAAAGAGAACGATAAATCAATGACAATCATTGTAAATTAGGCTGGGTATCAAACATATGTATAGTAATACATTTCTAAATAGTTTTCTTGTGTGTAATGATAACCATTTTGTTAAGGTCCCCGGATGTACCGTTGGCATCCAAGATCGAGAAGACGCGTTAACGGCGATATAAAATATATTTTTATATAAGAACTCAATTAAAGCGTGAATACTCATTTGCTTGTTTATTTAAAAACAGTGGCATCTCGAATAAAATTTCCAGGCTACTCAAATTGAATAAGGAATTGCCATTTTCTTACACTCACACACACACATATATTGAACCAAATTGACTCAAATGTCGATCATGACACCTTCAACACATGATACAAACTTTGCCAAAAACAATATAAATTCATTTAATTGACAGATGTGCATTTATCTGACAGCAATAATAGTTCATGACCACTGCGTTACAAAATATTTGTTGGCGAAGACCATCGGTGTATAAAATTAAATCTTGTTCTTCGCACCAGTCCGTCAATGTCAACAGTGGCTTCTACAACTATCGCACGTGGCCCCAGGATTCCCGGAAAATCGATGTATTTAACCCACACAATATCATACACGTGTATGCTTCGACTTCGTTCATGCCACTTTTGTCTAAGAGCAATTTGAGAAATATATTCGCTGTACCAAATTGTCCAGACCTGTTCAAGAATATAATGCACCCTTCTCCAAAGTTTCTGAAGAGGTCTTAATTAACAAAATTCCATGGGGGAGACTCATGCATATGCGATTTTGCATTAAGATTATGTGTCAGTGACTCAACGACATCTGGATTGTATATTTAAGAAACACTTAGCTTAGTGGATATGGTGTCCGTTCCACTGAGGGAGCATTCCTTAGTTCTCCCCAGAGACACCAATTACTGGTTCTACTCAGAAAACTGACTCGAGAGCCTTAAACCGCTCAGTAAAAGCCATAAGTGGTATCTTCGACGCATCTATCCAGAAAATAAAAATCGCTTTGATAGGCACAACTCGAGAGAAGAGAACGTGTTAGCTAGGTCACTCCAAGCAGCAAGTAAATCGTTCCCTAGTGTAAGGTAAAATTTATTTACAGCACCGCTCTTAAATGCATTGCAATCCTTTTTTATTTAGTTTTGTACTTTTATTTTTTCTATGTCCTTCCTTCGACTTAGTAAGTCGTTCCCACGAAAAAGCGTACTCGTCCCCACGTGATAGTAAGTCGTTCCCTCGAGTTAGTGTGTAATTGGACGAGATAGAATAAAAGAGGTGTGACATTTACAAATATAATAAAACAGAGGAATGAGTGTAATCGCTTTGGTGTGGTAAAATAAGGTACTGGCTTTAAAAAATAATTTGTTTTTACTGTATTAACCATTTCGACAGCTAACTAATAAATCTCGCTCGTGCAGACAACGATACATTAGAATACCATAAGATATATTTCGGACAAAATTATCGTCAGTACGACATCATTTACGTCACAATAAAGGCGAGACTGCACAGTTAGCAGCGGCCCGGATGCCTCTAGTGAACTGGAAAGTTTCATCGAGATGCTTTTGTATTTCGAATGTGAATTTAAACAAAATGCGTAAAAGCTGAAATTGAGTTTTTCCATAAAAATAGATTTTCTATCATCGAACACGCGTGTTCTCGATCTTGGATGCCAATGATCTGCCGGCGACTTTCAACATCGTCGCACGATAAAATGTCGCGGGAATCGAAGAAATTGCGTTGGTCTATTTGATAACATGTTGTCTTTTGTACGAAGTTAAAGCAACTGGTTACTTTTACTTTATTCAGTAGAAAAAGGGAACTAGTTTATCATTTTAATAAACTAAGTAGATATGTACTGCAATAAACATTTTAGTACTCACCCTATATTTAAAATGGTTTTCATTAATTGATTGGTACCTGTGGTTGATATAAATTTATTTTTTCGTAACAAAATGCAAAATCCTTATTAGATTCGAATAAGGAATAAGGAACCAGTGCTGTTGTCAGTGCGACGTCACAGACGTCACCATAAAAGCGAGACAGTAAAGGAAAGAGCGGCTAAGGCTCCGTTAGAAGAAAAGAAATTTTCTTCAAGATGCCACTGTATTATGTTTTTTAATTAAAAAATCAAATCGTATAACGCTGTAATTGAGTGTTTTTATTTTTATATGATATTTTATCTTCGATAGCGTTTTTTTGCTATTAGATGCAAACAGTACACCCGGCGACCTTCAACATAAAATGTCATTTTGATTATGCTTCAGTTGTATGGTTTCATATAATTATATATAATAATTATCTCCCTTTTAAGCTTATTACTCCCCTTGAATTTGTATTTTCGACCTTAGACCTTGAAGGATGAACTTGACCATGACCTTTTACCACGATGTGTTTGGCAGAAACACAATGCCCTCTACTGCGACGCTTTGATTTATTTTAAGAATATATATAAGTTGGAAGATCAGATAATTATCACCATTTAAAGCATATTACTTCCCTTGGATTTGTATTTTCGACCCTAGACATTAAAGGATGATTTTATCTTGAAATTTTACCACTCAAAATGTGCAGCGCCATGAGATACACATGCATTCCAAATATCAAGTTGCTATCTTCAATATTGAAAAAGTTATTGCAAAAATTAAAGTTTGACGCAAACACACAAACAAACACACACATACACCAACATACAGGGCAAAAACAATATGTCCCCAACTATAGTGGTGGGGGACATAAAACAATGTTAAAGGCTTTAGATTTTGTTAATGTGAAGTAGAAACGCAGAAAATTACACATCAGTTTTAACAAGATTTCACGCGAAGAAATTCGTGAATATGTAACGTTATACATAAAGTAAAGATATTACAATTAGTTAGTTTTATTTAATTAAGAATTGTATGACTTATTTTCTGTAAAACGTTGTATTAAATATGTTAAGTTTGGATAAGGAATACGGAACTGTTCCTTATTCCGTTTTCGAAAAAGAATAAAAAACAATGGAAAAGTAACCAATTTACGCTCCATGGTTTTTGTATCATGTTCTCAATTAATAAAACGAGTGAACAATAATAACGATAATTGTAAATGGGATCTGACCTGTGCACCTTTTCAAAATGCCCCAGAACATGTAATCGCCACTTTCGATATTAATAAATGTAATAATCGGCGAACTTTGAAATGTCTGCTCTTACTATGTTTGAAAAGAAAGGGAACATTCCAAAGTAAGTAAAAGTTTATAAAGTACATGGTTCAAAATTGGAAACCCCACTTAGTCGGTGCTCTTTATCACTTTGGGGTCCTACACACTGGAACTTAAACTTAAATAGTATTAAGTATATAGACAGGTGAAAGTGGGTTGACACTTCAATATTCCGTTGATGCGACGGTCAACACACGAATTAGAACAAGCGATCATCTTTAACAAAGACACACACAATCGTATGTATTCAATAATTAATAAAATACATTTCGTAATTGCAATCAATTAAGCTCGATCTGGCGAGCACTTCTGTCATGTGTATGTAACTAATAGTATTCTACAGTAATGCAATGACAATTATTTACCTCCGTTTTTGTCCAGAGTATTTTCGCTATGTCGTGTTTGCGCAACAATAACGCCCAAAGAAACATGTAGTCCCAGTATGGCAATACAGAAGGTGGACCAAATACAATTTGGTTCACCTGTTTACCAGGTGCGTAGGTCGCAGGTCGTAGGTCTTCGCTGCCTTAAAACAAATTTCAGAGAATCAACTGGTACTGACATAAATAAAATGTTAGAAGATCTGAATTTATAACTATACTAATAAAATTATTATCGTATGCAGTCAATTTGATGTGATATATTAATAAAATATATAAGTTTTCGACACCAAACATTTGCTACAACATGACACTTAGTAGTGTAATAGAAACTGTTTCTGAGTTGGTTAATGACGATATGATGATGTAAGAATTTTAAATTACAACACACACAGATGAAAGTTTGCAGTTAACGCTTTGTTTTGCTGATTGATACAAGGTCACATGTTTTTTGTTAATAAATTTCGTCCCAGTAACAGATATATTGCCTCTAAAAAATCTAAACATAAATATTACATCGAGGTATGGCTGCAACGTATCAAAATCTTAAAAACTGATCTACTAGTCGACTAACAAAACTAAATATAAATTTTAGTTTGTAAAATAGTTTGTATAGTTATTCATAGTATAGCGTAAATCAATATTAACGCCTTCCTGCTGTGTTATGCTTACCGGACAATCAATCAAATCAATTAGCTATAAGTGTACTCGCTCTTTCTTTGTAATACACATATCTGTCATTTTGGATAACGATTAACAACAGAACAAACTTAAAACTAGGTTAACGGAATCTTTGTTAAATGCTTGTTGATAATGAAAAAATAGTCCTTTTAGGGATTCATATACATATTTTGGAACGTTATCAGAGAGAACCAACGATTTAAATGTCAGGCAGATGTTGTGATTGCAATTGCAAGAAATACAACATGTTAGTACAAATTTGTTTTCAAAAGATCAAATAAAAAAAAAATAAACAACATAACATCCCGTGTGTTTTCATAAGTTGTTATTGCTGAGGTAATGGTCGTATTTATGCACACTTGATATTACAATTATTATGACATATTTAAAACGAAAGTTAGACAATCTTTTGTCATTTACTAAACATCCAACCAACATGGGTTTTTATGTACAGATAATATTGAATTTATTTTTATTATAGAATACTTCGCTACGTTTACTTTATATGTGTCAAATATATGTGAATAATTAAAATCTTCACACATTATCAGACTAGCAATTCTTATAACCGATCGCTTGTCTATTATGTTAAGCAAGTGACCAATTGTATTTAATACTATGACTAACAGTACACTGTAAGTTACTGATTGTGTATGGGGTATAAAATTACTAAGGGTGTATATCCCATACACGATCAGCTACTAACCGTTTATCTCACCCACGACCTTTTCCTTGTTGTGTTTAATGTATATTCATACGTAGACGTGTGTTAGCGTTTATATTAAATATATTCCTTTCTTAAATATACCACATAACCAGCTTTCAATATCATGATAATTTTCTTTCACTCGATAACGAAATATATGACGTATCTCGTTTTACGTCATTTCTGTGTCGAAACATACAAGTTTAACCCCAAAATATTAAGCATATTTAAAACGCACTTGCATTCGACGTGTGTGTGTGTGTTTTGCATTTCTGGATGGGTTATTTAAATAAAATGCGAACTAAAGTGTTGGAATATTTGTCTCGAATGAAACCGGTGAGTTTGCATGGTCGATTTCTTTAATAATGTTGAATGTACTCGAAAAACGCGATGATAATAATTCAGTGCCTGTTTTTAACAATGGACGGATTAAGAACAGTGTCGGTGACTTAACAGAGTATTAAATATTTTAATTTCGGTGCATTGATCTTTTACTTTTCATTGGAAATTGACGTGAAACTTAAATTGTAATTCCTTTGGTGATTAGTTTGTGTGTAAGTTAGTTGATCAAATAATGTATATACACAAAGTATTGCCTGCTTACACAAACTGATTTTATTATGAAAAGGAGGATGGCGATAGAGCAAATAAAACAATACGAATATAAACATGGTGATTTTAATCCATGCAGCAACTTTGGTGAGTAGAAAAAAAAGCGAGTAGAAATTTAACTTTTATTACTAATATTTAAATTAGTAAAAAAATGTGTACAAAGAAGAGTTGTTTATCGACAAAATTGAACAATATCGACGAGATTTAATGCTGCATTATGCCTGATGAACACATTTTGCACCTTGGAAATTCTTCTGATATTACTACACAGAGATAGTTTCAGTTAATTTAATCTGTTTTTTTGCTACTGTTTTTAGCAATTTAACAGTATTTTTTTAATGTTGTAGAATAAAGAGAATACAATGTTAATGTCAGTGTGTAATAACAAGACTTGTCGAGCAGTTTATCGAACATACGCCTTTTTTAAGTTTATAGGTGAAATTACTAGGGTTTATGGAAATTACACCCCGTGCGCGTAAACGCTCTAAGACAATCGGATAATGTGTGTAGGAGGTTAGATATAATGCAATACATACAGCACTTTATTAAAATGACATTTGAACGGTATGATAAATTGAAAAAATTATAAAAAAAATGTTTAAGATGTTCACATTTTCGTTATAGCTATGTTTTTAAAGGAAAAAGTAAAACTGCGTATTTAAAATGCTCTTAAATATGCATTATATGCATATTTTGACCATTTAAAAACGTTGTAAGTATAAAGTGTTAATAACACAAAGCGAGTGTGTAGTTTTGAAATTTTAGTTGTTATCGTTATATTTTTTTTATAAAACGACGATTGCTTATATACAGTGTACAAACGTTTAGTGATGTGAAAGCACGGATTGTCGTGTCGGTTAAGCGCTACATGTAGTATTTTACTCCGAGGGTCAGTGGTTCGAGCCCAAGTGTGGACTGCTTTTTTGTTTCTTTCGTTTTATTTTTGCTTTAAACTGGACTGGTTCTATAAGCTGTTTGACCCATGGGGTGTGGTCAGTGGTTACTCCACGGACATGTTTCGAAAATACTTAGTAAACGACTTCTATACGATGTTTAAAAACACATATTTAACCCGTGAATCTTTATAGTTTCAAAGGATAAGATATTTAAAGGTTATTCGCTATATAAGCATTTATAAATAAGGTGGTCCTGGGGCGTGGCAAAGTTTTAATACCAATGGCATTGGGTTAACTTATTGTGCAAAGGACTTCTACATGATGTTACAACCAACTATTGAACAGTTTACGTTTTTGGTTTCAGAAAAGTAGATGTTAAAAGGAAAATGCTATTTAAAATTAAATGAATTTTGTGAACTCTGGGAAGTAGTCAGTTTTGACCCGAGCGGCTTGAAAAAACGGCAACTTGCACCATGTAAAACAATCTCACAGGGGACTTGGACTTTCACTTGGAGTAGGGGAAAATATAAGGCCCCTGCTAAAAAAGGAAATAACCCTGAAATTAATATATATTATAATTTCTAAAGTAATTTTGAAGATCGTTAAGTTAAAACATATGATCACAAACTTTGAGTGCAATCAGTGGACATACTAACTATTGTAAAATTCGCAAAATATCATGCCGACTGTCCATGCGAAAGCGCACATTTGGCTAATTATCAAAGAATAATTCATTACTAGAATGGGCTAACGTACGATAATATATGTATTGCTTGCATTTTTTAAACATAAATGAGGACTCATTAAGGGCTTTTGCAGTAATTCGTGTCTTGCGATTTCATAGTTTAAAAAAATTAAATATAAAAAATTCACGTTAGTTTGTGTCATAACCACATGTAGGTGACCCGGAAAACAAATGAATAATATACCGAACAATCCCTCAACTTTTATGCTGATTAGACCATTGGACTTATTAAAAGTTGATTTTACAATCACTTTATAGGGATAATATCCGAGAAAATGTGTTTTTTTCGCTATAATTGCATAAACAAATCACACATACCAAAATAAACTTAAATAACATTGAAAACAATATATCTTGTTCATTCGACATCGACAAAATAATTCGATTATTTCAATACAGTTCAAGTTTGTGTTTTACATATGCCTCACTCGGTCATCATCCGAAATGACGAGGCTTTACCTTCGGATAGGCAGTTTTCGATTTAAAATGTGTTTAAACAGTGGATTAATGCAAAGTTGAAATGCAGCCGCGCAAAGTAAGAAGCGAGGAATTATTTTGGAATTTAAAATAGGAACGTTCAATGTTCATAAACACTTACATTTACAGTATAGTCTTTGACAATATTGAGTAAATAACATTAACTTCATTGACGTTGCCAATAAAATAAAGCTGTTGTCAAGAGAGTGCAGAAGGTATAATTTTAAAAGTGGATTGAAATAGTCACTGCCATTATGCCTGCATGCATGAGGAAACTGGTGCTTATTCAGTTCACCATTTATGCTTGGAAAGTCGTCGAAGGCTGGAGCAGGGAAGTAACTGCGCGTGGACCAGATTATGGATATGAAAAACACATAACAGGGCTTGAACGGCGCGTGAATCGCTTTGTTAATACACGATTTTTTCCCGTTCAAGCCCTGCTTTTGCCAAGTTTCTGCATCCCGCCAGAGGGCATCATAGATAGAGTTTATGCAATAATACATAAACAACCATATACTTTGCTTACAAATATAGTCGTTGATTACAATAAATTGTCTAAAAAAATTAAGAAAATGACAACAGCCTAAACTCGTCTAACCTGTATAGGATTGTAAAACTTTATGGTAAAAAATTCTGTTTTGTAAATAACGGCAAAAAAGGCAATTTTGTTTTTTGTGTTTTCGATGAGCGTTTTATATTTATCTTAATTATTTTTTTTAAAGCGTTCAATCCTCAAGTGCGATGCTTTTTACTTGTCTGCTTCAACGTTTCAAAGAACATCGGAAGAATTCATAATTTCATAACAAATTTGAAATTAGCACATTATAATGTAAATGGAAATTTGTCTTATGCTTGACATCGTTTGTGATAGAGTTGTAATTTAAAACAAAATATCTCACAGGTTTACTATATTTAATATAAGTTGTGTGTTCTGAGACTTTCGGTGCTAATTCAGCAATGAGAAAATTCATTCGGAATGACGTCGCTAAACTTGCGCTAAATTTTTGTTCACATTGATTAATGTTTTCTGTTAATTTTTCCGTCTATCGTAGCTAAAAATATAAAATTGGCACTGACTGGTCATTCAAAGTTTTTTCTATCAAACAAATACTTGATTTTGACCTTGAACGTTCAATGAGCTGACTTTTACCAAAGTTTACCATGGCTTATCATTCTCCTAGCAGAGTTGTCGTTCGTGCCTCAACATACATCTCTGAAACGGGCTCAATACCAGGAATCTTTGCAAAATACATCAAGTAATTGTACGCTCTTTTATAGAAATATCTAGGACCCCAGGCATAATATTTTAATGTAATTACCTTTAAAAACTGTATATATTGTTATTTTATCGACATATTTAATAACAATTATGAGAACTATTTTCATGCCCATTTACGCAGCATCACTCCGCTAAAATGTAAACAAAGGCCGATATGGTGAGGAAAAGCTTGTGTTTATCTACAAACAGTTTCATATCGTGTATGTCTATGATAAATTTGTAATCAAATGACATAGCTGACTATGGGAATATATCGTAAGTCTGCATGTTGGAAAAGCATTATCTTTTGCAAAAAAAAACAAATTAGATAATAATTATTTTTGATATGCTAAACTGTATCATTGTATGTAGATTATTATCACATTTACAAATTTGCATGCGTATTGCTGAAATATTGCTTGTCAACTATATTTACTGTGGTTTAATACTTACCAAGCACTTTAAATTACTTTAGAAATGCTACTTCTGTGCTTGTTCATTATATTGCTTTTAATGCTTTACAGTAAAACGTTTACACAATGAATAGTGTGCATTGTAAATATACTATAGTATTATACATTTAGATGACACAGGAGGAGAAAATTGTGCAGTCAGTCCAGGATTTATACCTGGGACCCCTTGCTCTTCTGATTGAGCTAAATTAAGGCGCCACAAAACATCTCCCCTTAAATGACAATCATTAAGTTCTTGCACTGACTTTCTCCTCTGCCAAGCTAGAATTTGTGCGATAATTTAAGTCACAGGGATCATCGTTAACCTGATCCATGCAAACCACGAACAAATTTTGTTGAGAATTGATTGTGCCATGGTCCCACATTGGGCACCAAATGTTGCAGGATGGGAAAATTGTACAGCCAATCCGTAACTCGAATATTTTACCGCTCGCTATCAGGTACAGTGAAAATAATCAAGCTGTTAGAAACATGTGTACAATAAAACATGTAGTTAATTACTTGATCACTATTAATGGTTACCGGTAACCTGCTAATTTGAGCTGCCCCCATTGTGGGTCATAATGTATATTGGTCATTTATACCAAGTTCTGAACATATCGATTAACCTACATGTAGAATAGTAAATGTTTGTTTCTGTTCACAATGCTTTAAACTATAAATCTATATATTGCAGTTCTAGGTCTTATTGCCACTTAAAGATATAATAAATATAATAAATGAAATGCTTAACGATACTGAATTCTTCATTCCTGCCCCTGTATTTCAAGAGAGAATACTTTCCAGTCAACCCAATTGGAAAGAGGTCTGGGTTCAAATCCCATCAGGGGCTCTAAAAGATGATGTAATGGCAACAAAACATTTAATGATAATATTCAATTGGTACTTTCATTCCAATACAATCATTGCAATGGTTTCAAATTGCATTGAATAGTTTAAAAATATCAAATATGCCTGAATTCAAAGATTTTATTGTAAATAAAGCAATTATCCTGGATATTTCATTTGATGATGTCAATATCAGTATCAACTTCCCATTACCAGTATATACACCAGTCAAAACAACTTAAGTTTGTGAAAATATCAACAAAATAAACCATAAGAAAAAAAAATACTGCTGTTTTACCCATGACATCGGGAATTCAAGCGTTAATTCATCCAAATTGAGAAAATTCTATAAGTTTTCTAAATTTTTAAAATTAAAACTATAATATCCTTTGTGATTTGTTTACTGGAATTGGGAAACAAATATGTTTTTAAATGGGTATATGACCAAATAACGGTTATAAAATCAGCTGAAAAAAGCCCTGAGTTACAAGGCAAATAAATGTGCATCTTAAGTCTAAAGAAAAACATAGATTTTATTCAATATCTGGTGTTTATTTTCATCCTGATCTCTTACCAGTAATAATTTTACATGAAATAGTCTAATTTTCTTACATTTGTCTTTAAACAGGTTTAATGAGATACATGTGTTATCTTCAATTTTGATAAATAACTAAGATTAAATTTAGATACATTCTTAATGTAATATACATGTATCATGAGATTTTTTTAAGTTTTATGTTTCCAACCAAGTTGATATTCTGAAACAGATTGTGGTTCAATCGGCCCTATATACAAATTATTCACAATATAAATTAATGTTTTTAAAAAAAAAATACAAACATGCATTTTCAGTCTTTACAACATTTATTTTCTTAATAAGTAAATTGTCATAGTTATTATTTAAAACAAAAACTTTATCTGCAATCAATGTTTACATTTATCAGTGCAATAATTATGTAGCTATTCTTCACTCAAAATCTTGTCAAAACAGCAACTTATTATTGCTGCTTCTTGATAATTTTATATTATTGTCTTATAAAGATGTAAAGCTTTCTCTCATTGTTAAAATTTGCAATATGATTATTTAATTAAATATGTGCATGAAATAAAATTAAATAGCACGCGCCAAGTTGTAAACTTCAAATACTAGCAGTTAAAGCAAAGCCGATGGGCGCGGCCATTTTGATTCTGCGGCTATGATCATGTGACTAAGAGCAACGTGCGTTGGAAAGTAGTCCGTGAGCCCACGGCAGAGGTGAATGTAATGATCCACAGTGTATGAGAATGATTGCTTATTTATAGCCACACACAATACTTCAACACAATTTGATATCGATTTTAGATTTATGCTTATAATATTATATGGATTTAACATGTCTTTGAACAAGGTAAGTGCAATTATGTTAATCAACTTTACCTTTTTGTGGTTAAATGTTAAAATAATAAAAAACAACAACATAGATCTATCAATAACTGAAAACGAAAGTTAACATGGCCACAGTAGCTTTTCTCAGAGGTTGTGATATTTTAATCGCAAAAAAATCCACGTGTTTGAACAAACGTTTACAACAACAACAAAAAACTTAAATTATTTAATCGTTTTGCGGTTGTTTCTTTTTACAATTTTACAATTTTCAAACGTATCTGTATTATATGTGTATTGAAATAAGGTTATATGTCTTCGCCATGTACATGTTTTTTATATATAATTTTAACCTGACTTAAACGCTTCGCCAATCCATTAAAAAGTCCCTTAAAAAGTGAAGCGGTAGAGTCTATGAATTATTTGTTGACAGTTGAATGATCGTGATGCATTGACTAATTAGAATGTGTTATAAAGTTTCAAAATTAAAGAATATAATGTAACTAACTAATGTTACTTGTCATGTTTAAAATAAAAAGTGACATATATTTGTCGTTGGAGTTGTGAACTCTTCTGATTATGCATGTTTTAATCTGTCAAATAGTTATAATATAAAGACCACAGAAATGTGCAGATATTTATTTTGTTCAAGAAGGTCGCAATGACGGATGCCTCCGATAATAATTAACGTTCCCTGCTTTGTATGATCGTGTAAAATAAGGATTTTATTTTGTCTTTCAGGATCAAAATTCTCCAAAAGACAAGAACATATATGTATATCACTCCGAAATGATAAGTAAAGCATCCCTATACAATATTAAAAATAATTTCCTGATGATGCGCTTAGCATTGCCGTTAATATAAAATGTACAGTAATTGGTTATTTAACAAGAAAGGTAGATACAACTTAAATGCCACTGACTAATTACTTAACTTTGGATTCATCTCATGTTGATCTTGTTCAATTCGTATGGTCTGCAAGTATGTTCACTCAGAACAGAAGATTACTTTATAAATGAACTTACATGGAGGAAAAGTTAAAATGTTACTCATGATTACCGAGCTTCATAGCTTGAAGTGGGCAAAGTTGTACCTTCAAAGGTTCAACTATTTTGTTAATAGTACAATTGCTTCTACTGGAACAACGTGTTTTTACAGATCAAAGTTGAGTCTTGCTGTATCCTATCACGGTCAAGATCTGGGCAAATATATATTTGAGTTGTACCTAATGCATTAAGAACGTGTGCATAAACTAGCAAAAAACTGCACTTTGGTTTATATTCTTCGCAATTGTTGGCGACATCTCTTAGTCTAATGTGTGGCTTGTTCGGGTTTGCCACTAAGAGTGATACTTTTTCTCACATGTGGATCATGGGGTATGTTTATGGCTTTGGTATAGAGGCAAAATATTTTTTTGCCCATATCTTGAAACTCCAAACGTTTCAAATTAGGTCCGGATATAATTTAAAAACGTTTGGAGTGTTATGATAGGCTGACTGAACCGGACGTCTCGTCCACGATTGATGAGATGACGTACGAGGTCATCAATTTTTTGGACACTATGAACCATGGTTGTAATAAGCAGCATTGCATCACGTATAGACGCTTGTTTCTTAGATGATTCACACACTTATGTTTTTTTAACTGTTGTTTATCAAGATTATGCGTTAAGGGGTGTTGCTGCAGTTTTGCTGATTTTTTTTCCACCAAATTGATTTTGTTCAAAATATATATGCAAGTACTTTATGCAAATACTGTATGGAAAATGAGATTAAAATATAGGGTCATCGGCCTTGTTTTGATTTTATTCACCATTTTATAACATGTACTTATTCATTTAAACTGGAAAATCTCTTATTGCCTCAAACCAATTAATAACCTATGAAATATACAACATATCGATATTATATAAGCTGAGATACATAAAATACCATTAAATTAAACAACCAATGCCAAAATAAATGGAGAACACAGGTTAAATGTAAAAACAATGTTTTTTAATGTTTATGTCACCACAAAAAACTTAATTTTTTTACTATTTTTATTACTAAAATGTAATTGAAAAAATTCTGTCAAATAGAATTCTGCAAAACTGCTCAAATATGTTCATCTAAGGTTTGTCATTATAAATCACAAATAAAAAAGGGAGTCACCGCACTTTTAACCGAGATTTTTTGTTTTAACTATCCCTACCGTCTACGTCAAATTTTATAAAAATACATCAATTAGGCAAAACCCAAGTACCGGTACAAAGATTGTAAGAAATATGCATAAACATTAGAAATTGTTTACAATCTTAACTTGAATCACAACAGCTTACCAAAAGACATTAATTGAAAACAATATTTAATCACAAACATAATACCATACAGTATCAAACTCGACCATTATCATTATTAACTTACATGTACTTGTTCAGAGATTTCGGTTTGTTTTGAAGTTTGTGATTACATGCTTTAAATTGATAAATTTAAACGACATGACTAAACGCTCCAGTATTAAACAAGAATGAAATTAAAGAAATAAAAAAAAAAATAAAAAAAAGTTAACCCCAACTGGGATCGAACCACTGACAATTGAATTATGAACCAACTCGGTCATTTCTGATAATACTGATGACAAAAATTTTGAGTTGTGATAATAGCCTCATCGGTGTTGCTATAAATATATTCTCGGTTAAAAAAAGGCCGCAACACCCCATAAGAACGCGTTCATAAACTAACAAAACACTGCACTTTGGTTTATATTCTCCGAAATTACTACCCGCAATTATTTCTAGGAATATTATAGTTGTTCTCCCGTTAATGAGAAGCAACGTACAGATAGATCAAGTATTTAACGTCAATTTTCAACAATCAATACAGAATATAAAAGGGCTTCATTCATCAAGTTTTATTTGAAATCCAATTTAAACAAACTGATCTTTTTAATTGTTGAGGCAAAAGTTTATGCGTTTTATAAATCGATGAGAATTTTTTTTAAATGTGTCCTTATACTAACTGCGCTTCTTCATCATACTTTGCGTCTAAAGAGTCATCTCGATCTCTCGCTGAATTGAGCATTCGCACGATTGTGACAATATTGGGTAACAAAGAATACAAACGCGATTTCAGCGATGGTGGGGCCTAAGATAAGCGGCAGTTTAAAATGCTTTAACTTTTGTATTGTAAGAATGAATCAAAACGTGATCCTGTTACGTTTACATAACTGAGCTAAATGCGAGGCTAGTCATGTCTCAAACTGGCCTAAACAACTAATGGATTGAACGTTCAAAGGTGGTGACCCCAGCCTAAATCATTTTAATGTTTTTTGTGATGTTGTATGTGTTTTCCTGTATTCTATAGACACCTGCCTACTTGTCGCATAAAATAGACCAAGTGTGTTTTTTAAGTATTTCCTAAAATGTGTCTATATTTGTAGTATCCATGTTCATTGAACAATGCGCATCAATTTATTTGGCACTATTGATGTGGAGAAATATACAAATAAACGGTACCAGTATGTCAAAATGTTATTAAATATAGAACCAAATCCGACCCAAAATAGATTAAATTGTATCTTGTTTAAACTCTTCGTCTATACACCGTTTTTTAGATTTCCCGGAAGTTTCAATTGTGGTCATTAAGTAGAGACTGACGTTTGTCGATATTGTCAAATTAACGCCCATGCTTAACGCCTAAACTAAAGATCCTTTCCCAAAACCATCCGACACTCTTCAAATGGTCTAAATTGATTTGCATTTTCAGTGTCTTTTGTCTCAATAATATCTATTTCAGTAGCTGTTTTATGCCAAAATGCTAGTTGAAATAAACGCCTATAAATATTCTTCAAGTTTAAACTGTTTTTGCTTTACACATATGTTGCCTTTAAACAAAATTTTCAAACTACAACAAGCTGTGTTTTAACTAAATAACGAAGTATAGTTTATGATCAACTAACATTGATTTCTCTTAGTATAACCAAATCCGTGCTAATTTCATTAACACATTCGGTTTATGATAAGTAAACATTAATAGGAAAGACCAATCGAAAATATGAGGTTATCCAAACCAATACTCTGTGTCTCTTCATTTTGTAATAACATAACATCCACTTGCTGTCGTTGGTGGTGGTGGGAACGTACGCTCTATAGAACCATTATTTAACTCAGACCCGGTGTGGCGGTAACGCGTTGTTTAGTCAGTAGTAATAAATATTACAAAGCGCATTGTCTAGTTTTGCTTCGTTGCTAACACGAAAGAATGAAACTTTCAATCGCAAAACGTTATAAATGCCAAATATTTAGATATTATTTAAATAGCCGAATATGCGGTTGGCATCAGTATCTCATCAAACCGTGTTGATTGTTGCCGATTAACTAAGATACTGTGATGGTTTTTGAAATTTTTTATAATATCAATAGTTTAAATAGATTATGTTTAGAACAAACGTTCATTAAAAATACAATACCATAAAGCAAAACGTGTCGATTCGTTACATTAAATGGCAGTGCGAATTATAAAATAAAAAAAAAATAATGTTGTAATGTTCATTTAAGTGTATATATGTTGTATTAAGTATGCATGCTCACTTAAGGTTTTTATTTAATCTTAATAAGTTGTGTGATAAACAAGACGCTTTGCGATACGGTTTGAATGGATATGCATTTTAACTTTTTGAAGATACATTACATACTTCGATGTTTTTAGATAAATCCTGTCCGTCTAACAAATGAATCAATCTTTTGCAGAACTAGTTTATACTGAATACCGTTATTATTTTAGATCACAATTTGCACTATAATTTCAACCATGGTTACATTTGAACTTTCGTTCAAGAGTAAACAAATGTTCAACAGTTGAACAATCTATGCGGTATCTCAGAGTGACACCAAAATCCTGGTCTCTGAACGCGTTTGTGAGCATGGGAAAAACATAATTCTGAACACTGTAGGGGCCAGGACGCAGCCTTGTGTAACAGGAAATGGTTAAGATGACCCTCCGCTGTCCTGGACTCTGGTCTTCGTGGACCTATTGCTACAAGGCAATGCATATCCTGTGGCATCCGTTCTTGGCCATGATCTTCAACTGACCCTCTCTGCTTACGATTTTAAAAACGTTTGTCAGGTCGACATAGGTGGAGAACAGGTCACTGTTTTGTTCATGACAACTACATGTCGATGGTTCCTCGTTTCTTGCGGAGTCCACAATGACTTTTAGGTAGGATTTAAAAATCAAGGTGAGCAATCAGGCGATTAAGCAAGATACTGGCAAGGATTTCCCGTGCAACAGGGATCAGGGATATGCCTTTGTGGTTGTCGCTTACCTGTGTGTTTCCTTTTCGCTTGTAGAAATGCATGATGGAAGCGTCTTTGAATGCTTGGAAAAACGTATCTTTCTCCCACATAACAAGAAACATCTGTTGGAGCCTGGCAGTAATTGCTGTCCCTCCCTCATTGTCCCTCCATCTGGGATGGCGACAGTATACAACGGACTGCCATTGGACGATAGGCGTAAAGCTTTTTGGCTCTCAAGCATGCTGGCATGGTCATCCTGTCTTTTGTGGATGGGCACTTGGAGAGACGATTTATTGCCGTATGATTGATGCTGAAAGAGATATTCAGTATGTTTTCAAAGTGTTGGCCAACCTTTCCACGATTTTCTCTTTATCTGCGATGAGAATGTTTCCGCTGAACTAAGGAGGTGGGTTTCATCCTGAAGATCTGCGGCCGTACACTTCTTTCAGTTCGTTTTAGAATTTTGAATAATCGCGCTTCTTGTTATAACTTTGGGCAACGTCGGCTTTTTTGCTGAGCAAAGCAACCATCATCTGACAAAGTTTGTATTGAAAAACATGTGTATGCTTTTGAACGTATGTTTCATTGCTTTGAACTTGGGGTAACTGAGGTAAGCTTGGTGAACTTGGTGTGCCTCATCAAATAAATGCATTATTTCCTCGAGGTTCTTCGAAGTTGTCCTCAAACCAATCCTTATCTTTAGTTGTTTGGGGCTCAATGTTGTTCGTGGTTATACTATAAATCAGCTCTCTGACAGATGCCATATCTGCCTCCACAATCTGACTTCACGTTGGTCTGCTTACAGATGGCGCTCTTTCTAAAGCTTGGAAATGTTCAAGCGTTTGGGGCCTTCTTCCCTTGTGGGCGTCGTTTTTGGCTGAATGTGCATAGTTAGCTTGGTGATGATTAGGCGGCGATCATCTAATCATTCGGCATGGACTTGGTCACTCGTACACCCTGCTTGTCCCTTTTTCTTACGAAAACAAAGTCAAGATAAAAGTGATTTGAGCGAGGATACATCCATGACGTTCGGTTACGGGGAGGTAGGCGGACGATCGTGTTTTATAACAGCAGCTCATGATCAGTGCATGTCTGAAGCCAAATAAGACTAGTTCTGTTGCAGTGGCTAACTCCACAAGGACTCTCTCCCAGGTAATGTTTTCAGTGAAGACACTTGCACGTGTCTTTACTGTTTCTAGGTTAGTCATAATTGGAGCTTAGGCGTTTACCGTTTGCCGAGCCGTTGTTGTATTAAAACGGAGCCTAATATATTGCGAAACTATGGGGTGGTATTCTATTTAATGTTTATCAGGCCTCTACGTAAATATGTTAAAAGGAATAATATAATATTATCGACACGACTCTTAAATTTTATCGGGAATTAATCTGATGTATGACGTTTGAGGTGAGAATCATGACGTTATGTGCACTTGTGCTAAATATTGTTTAGACATATTTTTCTGTTAATGTTGATTTTTTCCTCACAAATATAACATACTGGTTTCGACCTGTTTGTTTTGCTGAATCTGATTTTAGTTAACCTAACGTATGACTTAATTGTTGATTCCGAACAGTTTGGCCTACCTTCCAACATTGACTGTTATAGACCGTGTTGACGTGATATAAAAAATAAAAACAAGAGGCAGTTTTATACCAGGAGGATATCATCTTAGTGGAATGATACAAATTGGGTTTAATATTTTCAATATCATATTACCATTGTATGTGCCTCGCACTGGGCGCTCCTTCACTCTCTGCATGACCCACAAAACCGTGTGTTTGGCCTGCAAATACAATTTGATTGAGGCCAATGATAATGGGTTTACTGTGTCATGATATGGTACGACATCAAAAGCAAACGGTACGTAGTATAACCTAGAGCTTCTTACATGATTAACGACTTACCACAATTACTGTATTATTAACTTTGACTGACCTTTCAATAGTTGAACTATAATATGTTTCCTACTTTTCTTTTCTGTTTGATATTTAAATAATTTATATAAACGACTAACGCACTATGATGAATACAAACTATATATTTGTATCAATATATTAAATGAAAAAGGAGCCTCTTACTGCTGCCGATCTATATTGATAATTATACTAGCAAGGTGATTAATACAGCAGCCGACCAACCGTTATCATTGCCATAAACAATAATTTCAATCACTAGCTTCATATTGAAACATCAAACGCTACTAGCAACAACGGTTTATAGTATTGAATAGTTGAAAATGATGTGTAACAATTGTTAACATTTATAGATCCAAAAAGAAAACAACAAAATACTAAACCACAATAATTATTGATAATGATCAGTCATAACCTAATTTACTGTATAAATTTGTGTTACCAACTTAAGCACTTTGTTAAAACAAATGGGCAGTATTTTGTAATGTTTGGTGGTTTTGGTTTGATATATTGCCCTCATCCACACACACACTGCACATTAGGTCGCGCGAAGAAACATACATGGTATTGTTACAAACATGACCCAAGCTAACATTACTGTTAACAAATGTCAATGAAATATATCAATATCAGATGCACTACGCTACGTCAATTAATGGCTTCCTGCTGCTTTTGTGCAAACTTTATTTCTAGCATCTAGATACGGGTACCATCGACCCGTGTTTTAGGCCAATAGAAATTATGCAAGTATCGTTCAATTGTATAGGCTGATTTTCTGATATTAAACGTAAAATATTCAAGAAGAAATAACGCCTGCGACGATTTTAAAAGGTTATATGTAAGAAAATAGAATGGATGCATGTATAAAATAGAACTCTTCGTGATTCGCCAGCGCTGGTGATTTACCTATATGTACATTCGAAACAAAACCTGACTTAAAATCGTATGTATCATTTTATGTTATGGCCTAATACTTTAACGGAAAACACGTATACTAATTTGGTAGAATATCGAAAAGACACGAAATACTTATAGAAGTATCGTGCATCACAACAATCACATGCGATCTAGTTAAATTTCATGTATGTTTCTATATCACAGTACGCAGTTCAGCTTGATGTAGCACGTGTGTATAATGCTATAATGCTATGCTTTATTTGTATTGATATTGAAGTTAGAGTTGATGTCGAGCGAAAACAGTTTTAGTAGTTGTTAGTGGTGCACTTTTAAGCGAGTAAAATAGCAATAGTAATTAATCGGTAAGTGTGTGTATGATGAACAACTCCGAAAATTCATATTTTCTTCTTCTACGAAAATTAATATAATGTACTCTATTTGTTCGTCCATTGTTTGCGAAATAACGTAATGACTGAAAAATGCAAACAGAACATCATGATTTGAAATTCACTGGCAATAATACGGTATTTTAAAATGTGTACTGCGGAAATGAATCTTTGTTTAGCATGGACGAGTAAAAATTACACATATAAATAACTTTACCTTTGACTCAAAAAGTTTCGGCAACCCATCACTAGCATTCTGAAATAGCAAAATAAAAACGTACATAACCTTTTCAAGATTTAATATTGTTTCACTGGCTTTTATATAACTTTAGCCTTCTTAAACCTTAAGTTTTGCTGGATAAAGATGAGATGTTTAGAAAGTGCGATATAGAAGTTGGAATTTGAATAGGCAACCGGCGATGTTCACAATGTCATGATAGTAGAGATTCTACATTCACGTGACCTGCACATAGATTGGATATAAGTTTTTACATTTGGCTAATGCTGTTTCACTACCAGAATCTTAAGTATAAAAATTCGATTTTATGTGTTCTAGTTCGTTTTTGCTTTTCCAGGTTCTAACAAGAGAATTAAAGTGTCAGACGCAAGAAAAAAAAAACACGTGTTCACTTAGCACTGGCAAATTTTAAATAATATACAACATATATTGGTCTGCCATAAAATTGTATTCCTTATTTAGTGGTGAATGTATGGCATTGATAAACAATACAGGCTAATTTCAATTGATGCATACGTTTGTTGTAGTATAATAAAGTATCACGAAAGCGAATATAAAATAAATTAAAAATAAAAAGTACGCATAACTATCAGCCATTGAATTTAAGTTCAACTTACACAGAATGTTTCGTATTGCCGAGCATCTATCCAGGCTGAATCCATGTCGACATTCAGTTGAACTAACGCTTCGACAACTTCTACATCATTGCGACTCAAAAAATAATTTAAGGTGAATGCGATATCATAACTCTGTAAAACACAAAATAAAAACGAGTGTTTAAGTTTTGTAACCAAAACGTACAAATATATGTTCCTGAGTTTCCAGTCAATCAACTCAAAGCAAACGTAGATATTTTGTTACACACATCCAATTAATGTGTGATGTTGTCATTTTAGGATTAAAACTTTATTAATGTTCTGAGCAATTATACTTTTACTGTAAACTATATATAAAGGTATGTGATTCCTATCAAATAACTGACTATTATTTGGATTGAGCAGAATGGGTCTATGAGTACAGAAAAATGTAACTGTGTCAAGGGTGAGAATCACGATGGTTCACCGGATCGGTATTTAAGTTTATGTTTTGTATTGTTTTTAGAAACAAATGTTACTAGGCATAAAAATACGTCGCATGAAGTATAAAGCTGTATATTCTGATGCTGCAAGAGCTTCAATTTGTGTAGGTTTTTGTGTATTTACTCGTTTTCAACCTATTTAGTCATACCTTGTGTGCAAGTGTCATCCCTTCACAGGTTATATCGATTGTTGTGTTTATTTGTTAACTAACGATTCAACTATGCATTGGTATGACACCGATATGTATTGTTGCAAATTGAGTTGATGTTTTATCAATGACCTTAACATCTATAATGACTAATATACTGAACAATAGGCTTTTAAAATATTTCATAATAAATATTGATATCAATACATAGCTGTTAGATGTGCGCACATAAATTCCTCTACACAGCTGAGATATAATTTATCTCATTAACGCATTGCTTCTCACTCCGTGTTTTTTTTGCAATAACAAGTGTCATGTAACTTAACTATTACCAACTAAGATATGAAAAACATATCCATATAATTGATATCTAACATTGGATACCTATTATTTTTCCACGAAATAATAATTATAAAGTTTAATTCTCATGTACGTAGATAAGGTAGCTTTGTCTTCTAAGTTCGTTATCCAATGTGAAATATGGGAACTAGCTGTATTCATGTTTATTCATAACATAACGTTGTTGCTGAAGATGACCGATATTAATACCATCATTAAATTGACGTTTAATGGACTCAACTCCAATGTAGTATGTATACTGGTTATGTATGCATGTAAGTGGATTAAAAATGTGGTGTTTTTTAAGTCTGTGCTCAGACGGGTATATCTTCGGTAGTTTCACCAACATCCAGAGTTATCTTTATAACAGTGTGTATTACCCCTGTAAATAATATTTATATATAATAGCAATACAAAGTCACGCACGTCAATTAATTATTTATTTCTATTCTGAGATTAAAAACCACACCTTAATGATGAATGTTTATGGACCTAAGCGGTAACTGTATTGCATATGTGTGTGTAGTTGACCAAACAGGAAAGAAACATATAAATGGACGATTGTCTATGCCCGCGGAAAACCGGTTTAGCGCCACTGAGGGCCGGGAAAACAAACAACAAAGCGGTTCGTCAGATCAGAGCATGTTAAAGCAAGATTTTAATAAAAGTGCATTATATGATATATTGAACCACAAATTTTATGAACTGAGCTTCATCCGGGACGAGAAAGTGAATAACAGTTTAATTGTTGTACATATGCAAATTGCAAAAAGCACGCGTCAACATCAATGAACAGCTTACTGAAGATGCATTTACCACAAATGCTCAGTCTGATTTTATAGACTCTTGCATATACATCGATCGATATCAAAGCCAGATCAAGACGGAAAAAAATATATTATTAAGGGGGTTTATTTAGGACTATGGAGAAAACTGCGCCTAAATAAGCTTAGACTTTTTGAAGAAAAATGATAATTACAATTTCAGACTTATTGAATAACCCATTGTATTGACCCTAGTTATGTTAACTTTGCTCGTGCACTGAACACTGTCACAAACATCCGCGCCATACCCATCTCAACAGACAAAATTAAGTGTATTTTAATAATAACGGTACCGTTGAAGCAATCATGAACACTGATAAAAGTCTTAGGAACACCAATTTATCAATCGATTTTCCCCTGAAATTCAAGATACTAGATGGCATCTTTGGTCTAAATATAAATTTATGAAAGAGCAAAATCCAAGATCATAGGTTCAAATAGTGTATCCGGCGAAATTAATACATGACGGGCATATAGTAAATGATGCATTACCAGAATTGGACACGTACATAAGATACCACCGGCTGTTAAAATGATCGAAATCGGACGCTTGAAGCCTACATTTAACCTGTCATGTCTAGGATTATGCCAAAGCTTGTCGCAGTTAATACTTCTCACTATAATAATCATCTTCACATCCGGGTTCAATGACGTTTTGATCGAAATTTGCAAATAACAGACGAGTACACAAACATTTTGTAATAATGTATCGTATAACAAAATTGACAAAGGGCCATAGTTTTTCAAAACTATTTTATTTGCGACAACCTTCTTACCAAAGTTATACAGCACGTATTGTTTGAACAACATTTACACAATATTTGAAGCTGAATTGAAAACAATACTTTCTACAACTAAATTTCATGTAATGAAAAAGGGCCATAATTGTACCAACGATGGTCGCATACACAATGTATTTCTATTCATTCATGTAGAAAGTAAGGTCATTCAGCTATAAACGAAGAGTAATATACAAACTTTTTGGGGATTTTCGAACGTAGATACTCACGTTCAATGCTGAATGTAACAATACACTACGCAGTTCATTTGTATTAGTATATATCAAATGAAAAGAGCTTATGAAATCTGTTAAATTTAATAATAATGACTATTATACTCAAACTCGATTTACAAAGTAAAACGTGTGTATGCTTTATGCTCGCGGAACATTCAATCGCAGGAGAAGTTAATATTACTAAAGGTAATTGTAAAACTGCGGTTGACAATAACTTCGTTTCGAATTTCAAGTTTTCGATTCCTCTAGATATCACAATGAAACTATACTACAACATTGGGGTTGTGAACGCGTGCGTTATTAACCGTTGTTGTTGCAAAATAAAGCGCCACTTCAATTTATTGCGTTAAAGATGCGACATACAGCGTACGAAGGTTATGCGACATTGAGTATTGCTACCGACATTTAGCTTTAACCATGCGACATTAAAAGTCGGTGCGACATTTTACGTTACTACTCATAATGCAATTTTCAGACAGCGTTAACCCAAAGTAAAAGTTCAAAACACGTAGGTATATAAAGATTAAAAATTAGTACTTGTAATTCTCAAACTGACTATTAACATCAAGAATCGAGTTGCATAAGTTATCTTTGTAAAAGTGACCTTTAACATACTAAACCTAAAGTCAAAATGGGTCTGAACAAATCAAAAATGAAAGCTTAACAATGACAAGGTATGAATATTCTGATAAAAACTAAGTGTAACTGCGGACTTACCTACGGACATATATGGCATATGGATATTATCTACCCATCTGATGGGAGAAATCATCATATAGTTTTAAGCGGCGTTACTAGCTATTGTCAATATAATGTATTCCATTTAAATATTCACTTTGATTTATGAATATTCTTCATCCAATAGAACTTGATTATTATAAAATGTTTATCTTTTTATGTATCATAAATGCTAACGTACCCGTGCAAGTTACAAGAAATGCATTATTAAAGTCTCTGTCTTTGACGAAAACAATTAATATATGCTCACATAGCATCAGTTCTAATGAAAGAAAAATATTCAATTTAAGTGAACACTATCTTGTTGACAAATGATGTCTATGTAAGACAGGAATTGTTTGGAATAAAATAAGAATGGATTGAAATTGCGAATATACGTGGGTACCTAGTCAATTTATTCCCAAGGAATCATGAGCTAACGTATGTATAGAAACATTATTAGTCACACTCGCCAAACTTCATTATCAGTTACATTTTTACATAATCGTGTTTGTATTTCGATCGGTTATATATCCTCAGAATCAGTGCATTCAGTGAATTTTCTCTCGTGTGTTTGGACGGTTTCTTCAACGCATTGTTTTAAACTTAAAGCGTAAAATTATATCTTAAACCTGTATATCCTTTTCACAAGGGTACATTATACTAGCATCCGTAAATATTATACTTACATCCATTCGATTTCCATCTGCACAGACCAGTCGCTTGAGAATGACAGCTTCTTCATGATCGTAAATAGCCCATTCCAAGATATTCGTTTTAACTTTAACTGAACTAGCTATCAATAAAGAATCACATAATTCGATTAACATTCGTTACATCATTTCACTCAAAATTGCGAACATTTCCAAATAAAACATAGCAAATGCATCGGGATATTGGATATGTACATGCTTACTAGACATTGATTATGTTTATAAAAATGTGTTCGCTTCATTCTAGAAATTCAATAATAATTTAGAAATGCTAATGATTATTGAGTTAGGTACATGAATATTATGTGTGGGATATCGTTGTATACTGGTAACTCACAGGGATCTTTATAAACAATACGGGTTTAATGGCTTCAGTGCGCACATGTTCATTAATAAGCAAAAAACTTGTGAAAACTGTCACTATAATTTTATACCATTGAATACATACAGTTAAACTTATGACATGTTTTATAGGTTATAAATTGTGAGGTTATTTTGCAGCTACACATTGGTAATTCTGAATGAGTATGGGTCATTTTCATGGTTCTGGAGCACTTATCACTTATTCGGCATTAAACAGCGTATCCTAAAGCGGTGACCGATATGTGTTATGTGCTATGTTAAAGAAATAAAATTTGATTAATGTGATTCCAATGAAAATAAACATTTAAAACACCAAACAGTTTTTACAAAGGACTTGTAAAGAAAAAAAAAGTTTATATGATGATTAATAATGTCTCAATTTAGAAAGTGCGAGGTTGTCAAATGCTAGTTAGTTCTATATCGAAAAATGTAAAAGGGAAATGCTGTCAACAACAGTGAAAATTATCAATCGTGCAAAGATTTTTTAGATTATTTTAAATCTGTTAAATACCCTGATTTGCATTATTATAAGCAAGACAAATACATTTTGGATTTTAATGACAGATAAATGAAAGGGGATATAGATCGTATGTTTGAAAATTTAAATTTGCCATTTACATGTACACCATTAAACAAAGGTAAGGCAGCGGGACTTATGTATAAGTTCAGTATTTGTTTTAGTATGGAACTTACTCTGATACGTTTTAAGAGCGGTATATGACTTGTTTAACAGTCTCCTTTTGAAGGAGCACTTTCCTGATTATTGATCGGATGGATAGATTGTTCCTTTACATAAAAATGTAGAAAAAGACTATGTCAATTATTATAAGGACATTACGCTGCTTAGTACTTTTGTTGACAAAACTGATAAATAGTTGATTAGATATTTGGACTGATACATATTATGTATTTATTGAAGATCATGCTGGTTTGAGAAAAACATGGGTACTGTAGACACTAATTGTATCCACCATTTTGTAATTAACCATTTGTCACAGAATTATAAAACGTAATATGTTGAATATGTGGACTACACTTAAGCGTTCGATTTTGTTGATAAGAGATATCATTTTGTAGAAACTAATCAACCTTGGGTTAAGAGGACACATGCTTAACATAATTAAAGCTTTGTATAGAAATGGAAAATTAAGGGTAAATATGGGCAATATATGATGCACGGCTTTAATGGCATATATTTAGGTATGCTGAAATTATTTTAATACTTTATGCGGATGATATTGGTATAATGGCAGAAATTGAAGATAAGTTGAAAAAAGGGTTTGTTTTTAGAACAATACTGTGATAGATGGCAACTAAATGCAAGATCATCGAAGACGAAAATAATGATTTTTAAGAAAGGTGGTTAATTAAGAAAAAAATACAATTCCTTTAGATGAACTATCGGAAATTCACAGTAATTCAGATTGTCAGTAACTCAGTTATGTGGGTCTTGTTTTTACAACCTGAGGATCGATGAAATCAACCTTTGAAATTCTGTCAAGTCAGACATCAAAGCGCACTTATAATATAAACGCTTGTATGTGAAAAAACCCTACAATATCTGATAAATGTAAACTTGACTTATTTAATAGGCTCCCATTGCCCATTTTGCATAATGCGTCAGAGGTGTATGTTTGTATATGAAAATGTACTATACTTGTATACAACTTACTAGTAACTTGATCATTCGTTTGTTGAATACAAAACATTTGTATGCTGTATACTCATGGACAATTGTCTATTGTATCGTTTAACAACAATAAAGGCAATCGTCATATTTGATATTATTCATAGACTATGCTAATAGCGAGTACATTCTAAAGAACTGCAGATACACTATTACACATGTACACGTTTAACACCATTAGATAAAATACATTTATATGTATTTTAATCAGACATTTTTGACACCAGATGTAACCGTCTATTAACGACCGAAAGTATCATTAAAAAGTATCAACCTATTTGAATTGTTAAAAAAACGCTATTGTATATTAACATATTAACATGCAAACTAACAATAGATTGTGTATTGTACGGAGGTGAACAAACGCTATAAATTATAAAAAAAATCATTATAATCATTAAAAAGTAAAAACAAAGATAATATTATTTTCGTTTTAGGGAAGACTAAATCAATGTTCAATACATAGCGACGTTCGAAGAAAATGTTCAATACGAGCTATTACGCACCTTCCCAACAAACATCCAATGTCATCTCCGCAAGCAGTTTGGGCATGTCGCTTAGATTTATGACCGTCAAAAGGTTTAGCTTTTCCTGGTAAGTTTCTTGAAATCTGTTGATTGCGTCATTTGGAATATTACTGTTTCGAAGCATTTTCATTTTGATTTCATTCTTGCTGTCCACAATGGCACTTTCTTGTCTAATAACCAACAAGAACTGTGTTAATGAGATTTCATAAAGCATACTTACCATTTGCTGTGTACATGTTTAAATCGAGTTCACATAATGTTGATATTTCAAGAAATATTACCGTTTGTGAGTATCCGAGTCGGTAGTGATTACCACCACGGAAGGTATGCCTTTTTCCATAGCAGATTTTACAGTTTCCAATGTGTATTGGTCATTGTTCAGAACGAGTTTGACGTGTGGGACTTGTATAACTGATTGGTCGTGGTATATTTCCCCTGAAAGTTACACACGTCAGTGATGATCTAAATGTACAAAGGCAAATTGGTTGGACTACTTTTGAAGAGTTGCTTGTGTTCTTTTGACGTTATTTCTTGTTGAATATACCAAATATAATTATGTAGCGGTGCTTTTATAAATTATATCATTTATTGGTGACGCTCTCCAGCGATTGATGTTGTATGGACTACACACGTGTAGAAAAAGAAACTTTCGCTTATAAATGTTAATTAAAAAACATGGGTTTAAACATGTTCATAATACTGTTTGATATTAGCGGGGCTTTTCTTCCTGATTTTGTAAAAGGTGCCCTGGTTTCCTCACTTTGTAAAAAGATGAGGCGCGAATTTTAACAAATTGTGAAAAAAAAGTCGCGAACTTCTGAAAATTGTGAAAAAACGAGTCGCGAGCTTGTGAAATTCAGTTGGTTAAGAATAAGTACAAAATAGCATGTTTAGTACTTGCATGATATTAACATGTCTTCACATAATGCAGAAAAATCATATTTGCATTGTCTTGACACTTTCTTTCACCAAATAACTACTTACATTTAGATACAAAATATTCTGATTGGTAAATTCTATTTAAAACCATAGAAAAGCCTAACCCGTGTTAATATGTTGTTTCGTTTATGTCAAACATTCAATCAAATTGTAATTTTGAACTGTGAAATGGCCATTTTGGACAGTTTTAAGCACCAAAAGTCCGATTTCACAGTTAAATATAGCAGTTGTTTGTCAAGTATTGTTGCCTTGCTAGATTTGTGAAATGTCCATGTTGAAATTGCGATATGGCTGCTCACGGCCATAATCTAAGAAGGAAACAAAGACCGTATTAGCGGTAAACATTTACTTTATGTTAATTTTGTAACCTGATAAAATTGATACAACTATTGTAAAATGTGTATGTTTGTGTCATTGTACTTATACTTGTGTTAACATAGTGTTGTATGATAGTGTAGTTGACGGGAACGCGTCATTATATCGCAAATTATAGTGTGAAGTTGTTCGTTTGCGATCTACTAATATTAATACCATATTTTCAAAACCATGTTCTTGATCTAGTAAGCTTCACAAAATAAGTGTAATTTATCTACGTACGCGAAAAGAAAAACCATTTTCAGTAACTTTATATATCATGTAATTTATTTGTTTTATTGAAATGAAATTTAAAAAAAATTAAAACGAAAAAGTCAAGCATAAAACGACGATAATAGACCTCTATCAGCGATACAATAAATGTACACATTAATTGCACAACTTTTCCACGATTATCAAGTTCACAAGTTAATCGTTAAAAAATATGGATCATTCGGCCCAAAATATCCAGAAGCATTTAAACGCAGGCAATATACTAATATTAATACCATATTTTCAAAACCATGTTCTTGATCTAGTAAGCTTCACAAAATAAGTGTAATTTATCTACGTACGCGAAAAGAAAAACCATTTTCAGTAACTTTATATATCATATAATTCATTTGTTTTATTGAAATGACATGTTAAAAAGTTAAAACAAAAAAGTCAAGCATAGAACGACTATACCAGACCTCTATCAGCGATACAATAAATATACAAATTAATCGCACAACTTTGTCACAATTATCAAGTTCACAAATATATCGTTAAAAAATATGGATCATTCGGCCCAAAATATCCAGAAACATTTAAACGCAGGCACATTTGCATTACTCAGGCGAAATTTGTGAAACCTTAACACTTTGTTTTTGTACACGTCTCGTTGAGTGTTGTGTGATTAATTTAGGCGTATAAATTGTTTAATTATGGTTTAAAATGATTTTTTTAACTTTATACTATTTGTATTTGACGTATCGTAGTCCCTACTCCGAGAATGTAAACGCCCAGTGAAGACTAATGTGGAGACAACAAGCTTGGAGTTGAAGATGTTTTGTGTCTATTTGTCAAACGCTCTTTTCAGCAGAAAACTCTCCAGATATAAATTAAAACGGTTCAGCAATTCGACAAGACCTCAAAAATGAAAATGATTGCCGACATACATGCTACATCGGCATATCATCGTCATTGTGGCGGTGATGGTGGTGGTGGTGGTGTCGGCTGTGGCGGCGGTGGCGGCGGAGGCAGTGGTGGTTGTGGTGGTTGTGGTAGTGGTGGCGGAGGCCGAGGCCGAGGCGATGGCGGCGATTGCGGTGGCGGTGGTGGTGGCGGTGGTGGTGGTGATGATGATGGTGGTGGTTGTGGTGGATATGGTTGTGGTAGTGGTGGCGGCGGCAACATTTATTGGACTTAATGAAAACATTTGGGAATCTATGTAAAGCAGAACTATATGGATAGGAGAGGCGTAAATGCCTAAAGGTACGGTAACAATTTTCATAAATTAGTTCTCCGCAATCCAACAGCTATTAATACTGTATAATTGCATTGTAGCAATTCAAGTCATTTATCGGCAAGTTTTATTTACGTCTTTTTTAATGCAAAACAAACTCTTGTACTTCACGTACTACTGAAAGTTGAATCTACAACAACAACAACATTGATCAACAGATGAATGTATTTAGAATTTGATATAGGAGGAACCAAATTAGCTCCTATTAAAGTTGTTGATTTTTTTGTTTTACAAAAGCATTTCTTTGTTATTGAATGGAATGTAAAATTAAGTTTAGATATTTTTCTGACTAAAAAAGAAATGCCAAAAAATGTAAGTGTTTTTTAATTGATTGACTAAACATTACAAATAGTACGGATGTTTTGACATTCAAACAAAAGCTTATGAATTTTAATCAGCGATCTAAACAAAGTAAAATGTTATAGGATGAATAAAAACAATTATATATTTTAAGTGCTTTCTTATAATTCGTCTAAGTACCAAGCCTATATCTTTAATTATGCATAGTCAAATCGTATTAGTATTGTAGTTGTAGTATTGGTAGTGATTAACCATGATTGTTATAGTTCATCCTAACACTGTTTTATGCGCACAAGCACGTGATTGTTAATCAATCGCGCAACTTTTCAAACACGACAGCCGCAGTCAGATAGCTAGACGCAATTTCTATTTGCTCAGCATTTATCAGCTATATATACATATATCTGCAGGTTTTTCATGTTTCATTATTATTATTATTATTGTTATTATAAATATTATTATTATTATATTGGAACACTATTGTCTTGTTAAACATGTCGTTGCGGTTGCATTGTTTGTATTGTTATATGTTTGTTATTGAAATGCTTTGTCATCTATTCCTTAACATTAATCCATGTATCTGTATTAAATAATGTAATGCTATTGTTAAAGATTAATTTCATATATATTGTCTGCACGGATAATAACACACATAAACCTCAACCGTTGTTGGTAGTTATTCTCCACCCAATGCGGCTGCCGAGGCCGGCAACAATGGCGCCCAACGTGTATTCAACGTGAGTTCCCCGAGCAACATGACAGCGAGCGTTTTCAGGGCACTCTAAGAAAAAATATAGACTTCTACGATGAAGGCGGCATTCTATATGGCCACGTTTGAATTGTCCATGGACCCACCATTAAATTAAACACCGGGCTGTGAATAGATTACGTAAACAAATAACATGCTTTAAAATTGAGCTCAATACATATAATTATCGCTGATTATCGATACCACTACGCTATAGTATACTAGCCCGAGGATCACGCTTTTCGTCGATGGATTGAAGACCGGACAGTGTAATATTACTGCTTTAAGAGATTTGACACCCATTTGTGAATTATATTTTATAAACTCGTTTGTGTAATTAGCTTCAATCTAGTACTATTTTCCTTAATTACATGCATATTATTATCATTCCAGTGTATGATATTATATATGTTTTTATTATTTATTAGAATTGTTTAACTGTACGTGAAAATTGGTCACTGCACGACATGGCTACTAACGTTTCCTTTAACTGTGTTTCAATGATAAACTAATCCGTATACAATAGAGTATCGTTCAGGTAGCGAAGTTATGTACACTTGAATTCTAGTGGCATTGTACAGGTGAACTTTCGTGAAATTATAATCATAATAATTCCAGTGAAGGGTACTTGAATGATTAAAAATGAGATACTTGTGACTTTGTGTAATTCATGCGTAATCTTAAAAGGGTTGTGCTGAACGTTGAATTAATTATTAAGCATTGATTGAGGTCTGATCCACCTGTTTCAATGATAAATGCAACACATGTTTAACTTTAAATTAGCGAATTTTGCGAAAAAATACTTGCAAGGTCGCGCGTTGTTTACATCGCGTATTTTAAACCGTTTGCGTTGTGTTCAGCTAAGAAAAGTACTTAAAACTTTAAAGCCTAATGCATGCCTGCAAGAAATACTCAAAATATTGTATACATATTATGGTGATATCAAGACAGGCCAAAGTGTAATGGAACAATTTTATAATGCCAATAAAAGAAAAGGACAAGAATATATCGACATGGGCAATACGGTTAGAGACACTTATCAAGATTCATCGCAATCCTGAGAACGAGATTCTGGAGGCATGGAGAAAGATACTAAATTGCGAAAAGCAACCAGGCTTTTCTTTGAAACGGTCTTAAAGTTCGAAGAGTTGAAAGTGAACGTCAAAAGAGAATATCATGAGATTACTATTTATAAGGGTCCGGAACAGTCTAAAAAAAGTAACGTACATTTCATTTATGAACATATACAAAATTTAAAAAAAATCTCACAGAAAAAAATGAATCTGACGGAGAAGAAGTTGAATTAAATGTTAAAAGAGAAACCATTACTAGATGCAACCGAATCACGTAGGGAACATCGAACATCCGACCAACCAAACTACAGAAGAGGTCATATAGGCCGTTATGTGAACATGATGAGAGGACGAGGATATAGAAGTTATAGAGGTCAATATCCAAATCGTGGGTACTATGACAAGATACAACAGAACAACGATCTGGACCACCTAACACACAACATTTTAACCAACAAACGCACTGATCGCTGCGGCTGATGAGAACGTCAGGAGTAACAATTTACCGACAAATATCAAGATAAACATCATGATTAAGAAGCAATACTGCATAGGATGATCGGAGAACCTAATATGACAGACATCAACATCAATGGAATTCCTATGAAAGCTTTGGTTGACAGGGGCTCACAGAACAGCTCAATAACTTAATACTTTTATACGAAATTGGATCACAATCCTGAATTAAATTATATGGATGATTTTTAAGTAGATCTCAAAGGGGCAAATGGCATTAAGGTCCCATAAACCGGATACATCCAAGCATCTATAAAAACAGAAATTACATCTTCACATATACTTACCAATTTATTAGTTATCCCGGTTTCACAGTATCATGGTGTAGCTCCAGTCCTTATAGGAACGAATGTAATTCGTAATAAACAACAACGTAGAAATACATATATCTTTCCTGCTGAGTGGGAAGCAGCCTTTATGTCCATCAATCATTGTATCTGTAGTGTTACAGCAATCTAACCCATAACTTTATATCAATTGGGAACGAGAACTCTTACTGGATTTGTAAGGAAGATGAAAACTAACGATGCAGCAATAACAGAAACATTGGATGATGAACAGTTTCATAACGCTTTTGTTCGTCCAACCGTCGTCACTGTAAATTACGCAGATCGAAACGCAACAATACCTGTAATAATCTATAATGTGACAGCAAGTCCAATCAAGATCAAGGCAAGACAAAGCCTATGCAAATTAAGCGAAGTGGAAGTTTTACGAGAAGCACCCGTTCTCGAACCATTGACTGCAGCGATACAGGCTGAAACAGCGCATGAAAAGAAGAGAAAAGCTAATGTTAAACAATTAAGTAACAATATGGAGTCGTTCTATAACAGACCGATCTGACATATGACGAGAAAAAAACAAGTCTTAAATTTGTTCCCAAAATATCATGCAATCTTTCCAAAACATCCCCTGGATCTTGGACACACTTCTAAAGTAAAGCACTATATCAAACTACACAATAAAGAACCGTTTAAAGAACCTTATCGACCAATATCATCTGAAGTTTTTAATGAAGTAAGAGAACAAATGAAAGACATGCTGGATATGGCAGCAATTAAAGAATCAACAAGTCCTTGGTCTGCCAACTGTGTAATTGTCAGAAAAAAGGTACAATTTGCTTTTGCTTCGATTTCAAAGACTGCCTCATCTACTTAGACGACTGGTTTTCTCCAGATTTGCATCCTACAATCTTACAACTAAGCCATCAAAATGTGCAATTTTAAAAATGAAAATAACTTATCTCGGTCATGTTCTGTCCGAGGAGGGAATAAGTACAGCCCGTTTCTTGTAATATGAAGAAAGCCCGGAAATTCATAGGGTTTGTTGGATATCACAGGAGTTGCATTACACACTTTTCTCAAGACCTTTCAACAACCTGATCATAAGTCACACTAACAAACATTAGGAGAAACAAAAACCATATGCCTTGTCCAAGAAAGTTCCGTTTGTGTGGACTGATACGCAACAATTGGCTTTTGATAACGAGAATTCCTCGAGTTAAAGTGGGCGATATTGTAAACATTTTACGATTACACGCATGGAACTAAGTTAGAAGTGGTGACAGACGTTAACCCTCTCACTAATGTCACAACTACAGCCACATTAGACGCGTTGGATGTCCGTATTAGCTAATTATGAATGAACAATGCTTTCCCTTCGGACGTCAGAATTCTGATGCAGATGGACTCAACAGAATAACCGTGGATGACAATACTGTAACTGCGTTCACTACAGTCCTGATGGCTACCGTCGAAGAAGAACCTCTATGTTTTAGTATAGCTGATCGGTCCGTGTATATACCGTCTTTTCCTTTTTCATTTAACATTCGAAACAACGAAACACGAAAATCAACGCATATAAGTTCATATTCCGATTTTCTAATAACCGAAACTTAAACAACATACGAAAACAAAATTAACTTTTTTATATCGTTTTTCGTTGTACTTATTACAAAACAAAAAACGAAATTGATTGCCCTGTTCATATTTTGTTTCAATTCATATGACAAAAATAAATGTTTGAAAATTGGAACGGATTGTTTGATCTTGTTTACCGTTCTTGGTTTGAAAAAAACGGTATACGAAAAACGAGTGGCGTTTTCGGGATGTGCTGCTGTCTTGGGGAGGTAACTCTTTAGTGGCTTTTTGCGCGTATTTTTCTCCCTTACATAAGAGTTAATAACTTATTTCCATCAGCATGACTTCTACGTGCTTCTTTCGTGGAGGTAAAGACACGCCCGTAAGGGGCAGAGACGTGAATATTTTCAGTTGTTTTTCCAGGTATTGTATTTTTCCAATTTGAAATGATCATAATCTTGACATCGTACGGTTTTCTAACGTACCTGTATTCCATGCCGATCCAGCCGATTAGATAGGGCTATAATTAGCCTCTTATGACACTTCTTGTTCTTTGCCCCTATGCTATGTAAATTCAGTACATATTTTATTGTTCGCACAAATTATTTAAAAAAAAAAACCAATATGTTTTAATCCTATTATCATTGGGGAGTTCCTTACATTTTAAGAGCTGCAATACCCCATCCACTGAGTCCCGTATTCTTACTTGTATTACCCGTTAGGCCCGCATGACAATTTAAGGACACAATAATCGGCGGCGGCTGCTAAAATGTCCCTATGTTTTACTTATAACGTCACCTTGCATAATAGAATAAATAAAAAAATGTTTTAATCTTATGGAACGGTAAAGTGGAAGGTGTCTTATATATAATTCCCAATTCGTTCGATTAATAACAAATACATGTTGCATTTAACAACTGAGTTGTGATATGTCTTGGGATTTTAGCTCTAAAACAAGAGTTATAACCAAACACCTTATATGAAACCGCTTTGCACTTGAAGAAAATGAAATTAACTTAAATATAATTAATAAATGTGCCAATTTCAATAACTTATTAAACAACATATTTAATGTTCCTGAAAGAGCGCCTAAAGTATAGTTAATGCTAACAAAATATACACATTCCAATGATATTATAACGCCGCTTAATATTTTTTCCTATAAACGTTACGTTACTTAAAGAAGGCGAATATCATGCGTCACGCCTATAGAATCTACTTGCACTCGTTGTAATGTTCCGTTTAAGACCTCGGTTGTCTCCTAAAATGAAACTCGAATGCCATTATAGAAAAGTGTTTACATTTGTAACAATACGTGTATGATTTGCTGAGTCAATGATATATATGAGGAGCGCGCCATCAAGCGTTCGCTTGCATGATCTGTTTAAGTACATTTATTAGTCGAAAAGGGTATTATTTTATTCGTTTCATACCCATCCAGTTCATTTTAACAGTCCTTCAAAAATTGGACAAAATCTGTACACCAAACAGAAACGTTATTAAAAACAAATCAATAAATTTGTAACAACGTCAGAGTTGTAACTTATAAAATAAAATCCATTGAAGTAATGTACTATACTTAGCGTTGATTTTTCTGTTATTTGAATTATGTGTTCTCGCAAAGAGTTTCCAATAATTTTATAATTGTTATAAGCAAATTTTCTTAATTCTATAAAGGGAGCACCAAATATAATCATGCTGATAAAATTTAAAAAGAACTCAGTGCGTGAACCGATAGTTTTATAACAACATAAATTAATACATTTAGGACTAGTGTCGCAGCCTACATTTGCAAATCACTGGTTGGATGCAAGAACTGCATGGACACCTGGTATGAGAGCCCACCGCCAGCCAGTTACCCGAAGTGTATGAGCCTGGGGACCGTTTCAATAAGATATCGTATCGTAAATATAACGATATCGTAACTCGGGTAGTTGCGATTGGATTTACGATTCTCGTAAACCGTTTCAATAACCCCCTCGTAAATGTCCTCGTAAATCGCTCTCGCAATCTACGATTTCTTTATTGTACATTCGGTTTTCTTTGGGGTTATATTAAAACTGTCAACATCCGGTAGGTTGTTTACACCGTGTTGTTTTCGTAATGTGTTGCGGAAATTTGAGAAAAAGCACATATAACAAACATTGAACAGAGAGCGAGATGGTTCACACGGGATCAATAGACGATTTATTGCATTAATCAATCTTTCGTACCGTGTTACAGTGAAATAGTGTTGTGTTTCACTGTGTCCATGAACTCACTGGAATTGTTACTAACGTCGTTAGTGGAAATGGAATTTAGAAATGTCTAATCATCATGCTGAATTATCAAAAGCATCATTTCTGTGGAACACTGCGATATGCCTTATATAAGTGTTTCATAGTTATGGTGCTTTTAAAATAGTTCACTATCTGCCAAGATTGGAATGGTACTTGTATACAGGTAAAATAAATAATTGTGCAGTGTTTATTTTACTAACATATTGTAGCGAAATAAGGTCACTTCCAACAGCCTTGCTGTTGGGCTAGCTCTTTAGCGACGCAGTTAAAGTGTCTGACTAACACTCTGGAGGTCATGGGTTCAATGCCCGGCTTGAGCTCAGTATTTTCACATTAATTGCGACGAGGCAAAAAACGAACTGTAAATGCGGGAATGGGTCTGAGCTGTTTAATGGTTTCTGGGAGGGCCATGTGGATGCAAGACATGCTGTAGCGAGCGTGTCTGGGCCTTGAAACATTAAAAGGGGGAGGAGTGTAGTGAAATAAGGTCACTAAGGCTGTTGGGCTAGCTCTTTAGCGACGCGGTTAGCGTCTGACTACCACTCTGGAGGTCGCGGGTTCAATTCCCGGCTTTTGATCAGTATTTTCACATTAATATCATACACTATCACATATAAATATCTATTTAACTCTTTGTATTAAAGCTTGATTCCTGAAAAAGTATGATGCTTATCAAGACACTGGAGTCTATTTCCCGAGTAGAACCAATACTTTGTGTCATCAGAGATGATCTTGAGGACTCTCTCTAATTCCCTCATTGCCAGTGAGGATCAAAGTGGGACCTTCTGACAAAAGTAGCTAGACAGACATTATAATTATGTAATATTCCAGGGCAACCTTTTTACCCGAGGTATTGTCATAGCCAGCTCGTCGGACGGACAGACGGACGGACTGACGAACGGATGGACAGACGAAGCGGCGACTATATGCTCCCCCAAAAATTTGTTGGGGGAGCATAAAAAATCAAAGTGGCGCAGAAGGGGACATAGAGTTTCCGACAAACACATTTCTTGTTTTTCCTGCTTGTTTCCTGCATACATTCATTTTTGTGTATTAAAAAAATTATTTTCCTTGTGAAAAATGCACATCATCAGAAAATAAGTAGGTAACCATAAGTGCATTTTAATTGTGTTTTTAGTTTATTTTCAAATAATTTAATTAACTTTTTGGAATAAACAAAACTGAAAAAGTACACACAAGTGTATTAAATTTGCATTAATTACATTTTCATATACATACATTTACCAAAGCCTATTTATGAACAGTAGTCCTAAAATGGTTTACTTATGGTTGAAAAAATGCATTTATTATTGCTATTATTTCAAAATATAGCTACCCATCCAGTTCAATATACAACTGTAATGTTAAATTATACACAGTGACACTATGTGAAGTTATAATATAACATATTTTCAACAATTATAATGTGCTTTTTTTCCTATTGTGTTTATTTATTTGACAAAATTATAAGTAAAATAGATACTTGCATATATAAATTCATTTCATGCTCTGAATGTAATTTTTTTTAATTCTGTGTATACTTTTTGTATTATTAGTACTTTTCTAATGTTTAACAGTGATGGTATTTTTATTATTTTCATTGAATTTTTAAACTGTGTGCAGGCACACATCCACAGGGTTTCATTTTTTAGGATTTAAGAAAAAATCAAATTAAACACCCAGTGAAATCAATTAAAATGATACAATTATATATGCAATCGTGTCTATTTTACTTATATTTTGTACAAATTAATAACAGGTTAAACTGCATATACTGCAGTGTTGAAAAAAAAACTGTTTATTCCCAAAGTGATGTCTTATTCCAACTTCACATAACAGTGTGTTCCTAGAATAATGAAGAAATACTGGAATCTCAAATTGTGTCATATCATTGTTTCTAATATCTGCATCAGCAGTAACCCTTCAGAAAATGAAATGTGCTTTTTACCAAAATGCACTTAAAAAATTGCATTTTTTCTGCACTTGTTTAAGCAAATTGTCTTCATTTTCTAAAGAATACATTTTATTGCATTTATTAATTAGAATCAGATGAAGCTTTTTTCATGTTCTTTAAATGCGGAAGTGTATTTTTCTTTTTTTTATAAATAATCCACTTTTTCTTAGACAGTGGAGTTTCAAGTACATCTTTTTAATATATAAAATGTTTAAAGTGTATCTTTTCTAGGTTAGGACATATTTTTACTTTAGAAACAAAATAACTCATTCTTTAAAGCATTATTAGGTGTTTGCTAAATATTAAATTAGTAACAAAGTATTTTTTCCATTGGGGCCATACAATCAAAATGTTCACCATTATAATGCTGACAACTTCAAACATCATTCTTTTTAAGTACTTCTGTATTGCAATCCACTTTATAACCTAAAGTGTATTTAATTACATGTTGAACAAAAAGTTTGTGAAGTAAGAAGCTAAAGTGACATGATTCAAGAAGCTTCTTCTCTTAAAGATTCACTAACACAACATCCAGTTTAAACAGTTTTAACAACTTTATTCGCAACAACAGTAAATATTTGTAGTGGTTATAACAATGACCCAAGGAAATATTATTTATATGATTTAAAAAAAATCTGACTACATATGTGAAGGATTATTTCAATATCTGTGGAAAATATAGGGATATGGAGTAGCTGTACCCACAATTTAAGTGGAACATTTTAAGTACAAAAGGGGCATTATTAAGCTAAATGCAGGTCAGAGATAAGCAACTTGGTCAGTGAAGCTCGATTGGTCATTGTCGGATCGGGCACTACTTACCCCGGGTACTCTTAAGTTTGCTTACATGTACCCCGGGAACGGTAAATATACTAAAACGTACCAGGGAAATTTAACACTAAATCGGTCGTTGCCGGCTATTTTTTTTATGTCAATTTTCTATAAAATGGCCTCTAAATTAACGAAACTCATACTCAAAATGCATGTTGATACAGTTGTTTTATAAAGAGAAGTTTGTTTAAGATAATTGGTAGCGCGTTACGACATGTAAGTAGTACCCAAGCCGACGATGACCAATGACGCGTCAGTGACCTCACAATGACATAATGACCCTGAATACATAAGTGCTTTTAATGAAAATATGTAATAGAAACAGTGATATAAGGATGTTGCTATAATTTTATACACAGCTTATCATTCAAGGTATAGTCGAGCTAAAATTAAATATATATTTTACATTTAAGTTCAAATAAAAAAATACACATTTTTTTCTTCAAGAGTTCCTGCTGTGTTCAACTGCATGTGTGTAATATAACGTATTCAGTATTATGGGTATGAGAGTCCCATCCACTGCTCCCAGGCCTTGTGGCAGAATCCAACCTTCACGCAAGTTTGTTGTTGTACACGGACTGGAAACCTATTGAATGTATCATGCGTTTAAAATTAACAGTACATGATACAGCATTTATATACATGATTTAATTAACTGTGTTTAAATTTTCATTTATTTACTGTGCTCAAGTTTTTATCATCTATTGATTTTTATTCACATATTGTTTATGTACATGTATCAAATAAAAAAACAAATGAGGAATAAATAAAGATGAAAAGTAAATAAATTATGATTGTACCATCCCTGTAAAATGAAAAATGATTTAAACTTTAGTTATTTGACCCAATATCTATATAAGATTTTATCACATGCTATACCCTGTTACACATGTGTAATATACCTTTTAAGCATTTTCTTTTGTTATTTCACCGAAATGGCGTTGCAACGTCAAATGATTCCACGAAATGTAAACATTTGGGATTTATCATTATGTTTGCGTAAATATTTATTTAATTTGCTCATTTAAAAGCATGTGATAAAAAAGATCTCACACACGTTGTCATATCATACATGTACCATATTTTATTAAACTCGTCTAGAAATTCATCAGTAAGCTCGCAAAAGGCTTACTTACAAAATTCCTTAACTCGTTTAATAAAATATGGTACGATGAGACAACTCGTGCCAGATCCTATATGTAAGACATGATGTATTTAAATAAATAACATATTTTCTACAACAGTTTAAAATCATGATTGAGTAATTGATTATAGAAATACAGACATTTACCGATCAGATGTTTTCTGATTGAACTCGTGAAGGCATGTCAAATAACGAAAGATTGTCTGCTGATTCCATGAAGATCTGCCAGCTTGGAATAGATGTTTCCTTTGGCCAAAAATCTTTATTTTATGTCAGTGATGAGTACCTGTTGGTGTAGTACAAAATGAAAAAGTGAATAATAATTCTAATGTAATGAAAATACTATAATATGTTACTGTTGTGTATGTGTGTTCAAGAACAACAAGATATTTTGATAACTCAGTAACTGATTTGTTATTTCATGATGATCATCACTTTGGTGTTCTGTGGTTGTAGGTTTGATACACATGTAGGCTTACAGTTGCCTAACTCGGCACATTTTCTAATCCAACATAATTTAGCAATACATGTATCGTTCTGACAGAATATTAAATAAACATAATACAAAGAAAAGGAATAAATTGTAACGAGTTGTATAGCGTTGATAACAAACATTAACCAATAAAAAACAAGGCTCCATTGAGTACTTATCCGAACAAAAAAACTTCCGAAATCACATGCACATTGCAATGGAGATAAAAGCTTACAGCAAAATTATTCATTGCACAATAATTCGAGCGGCGGAAAGCGCATATACCTCAACTGCTGTTGAACAATATAATTGAATCACACACGTAATATACACTTAAGGGTTTTCACGTATGATAAATTACAATTTATTTTGATTTATTTATTCTTATAGAAAATAAACAAAGGGCAGTAACTGACATATTGATTCCAACGTTAAATATTTTGCAGAAAGTAATCAAGGGATAAAAAACAACATGTTTACTTCCTCTGTATTGTCGTCGATAAAAAAGACGGAGCCAAAAGCTTCTTATTCGGCGTCTATATGCACAACATACGCGGCGTCCATTTTGGTTTCGACGTAACTACGACTGCTACTTACGTCTCGTAGACTTACGAGAGAATTCTACGATATCGTAAGTTGCGAAAGTTTATTGAAACGCAAAATGGCAAGTTGCGATAATCGCAACTGGTTTACGAGTCGTAACATACTTACGAGAGCTTATTGAAACGGTCCCCAGGACGGCACACGACGTGCCATAACAGGGCTTTATGAGGCCGTGCATGCTCATAGGAATAATTCACCATACTAATTGAATGTACATGTGTATATGTTTAGCAATAATGTGGATTTTTATTTCATTTCTTAAACAGATATGAATACAGTGTAGTAAATAATTCAATTTTTGTTTATTACTTGAAGGGACAGGCTACGCCGAACAAAGATATTTTTATGTGCAATGATTATTGTAATGCATGTTATACATTAAATCAAATCCAATAACTTGAAACAAAAGCAGGCATGTATATTGGTATATAACTTTACTGTTGATTTATTCATTATTCCATTAGACTAGGCAAAAAGAGCTGTGTCAAGACTTGTCTATTATTCCTCTATAATACATGTAATAGTGAACATTTTATTATTCAAAATAATAGTTTCAAAGGGAGGAAACTGCGCACTAAGATTAATCATGAGTTATCATCCAAATAAAGCTGCGCAGCGCCCCTCGTTTTCCGTTTTCCGTGTATCGTTTTATCAAATCAAGAACGATAAATGAGAGCAGGCGCTTTGTTTCAATTTTCAAATATTGTTGTTGTTTTTTTTAATTTAAATTGAAACGAAATAGGAACAGACATACACGTTTCGTGTTTTGTTTTGAAATTAGTAAAACGAAAAACGATATAAATAAGTCGATTTCTTCTTTGTTTTTTGTTTTTGTTTCGGTTATAAGAAAATCAGAATATGAACTAATATGCGTTTATTTTCGTGTTTCGTGTTGTCGAATGCAAAAAGAAAAAACGATAAGACGGTATGTACACGGACCCTGATCCCTCAAAGATAGCCGAACTTAAACAAGAAACAATTGTTCCAGATGCCGTCATGCAAACACATGCTTTAAGTTCAAAGGATTGGCGACGATCTTAACTGTCTGATAAAGTTATTGACGAACTCATTAACTATATCAAGCAAATCACCAGGACGACAGCTCCGCGAGCATCGAGAATATTTCAGCTGTACATAAGTACAAAAGATACTGAGCACATTGGTACTGAGAGACGGCGTTTATTATCTGATAGCCAATAATGGGAACCAGTTGTATTAACAACGTATACTACCGGAACATTTACGGAATGAAGTGTTCCGTGCTCTTCACGATGATCTCAACAATCAGACTCGGGACAGCACTACGCCATTAGTTAGTTAAACAGAGATATTACTGGCCTGGTATGGACACTGTCATCAGTCAGTTGTTCTAGGTGCATTCGGCTAAAGAAACATGCAGAAGCAGCCCCATTTGTCAGTATTCAGAAATCAGCTTCTATGAAAATTGTGTGTTTACATTTTCTCCGTCTCGATAAATCCAAAGGTGAATATTCTCGTTATCCTTGACCATTTAGGCAGATATGCCCAAGCTTTTCCTACCAACAACCAGACGACGGCTTATACCACCGCCCGTGTCATTTTTGAATTTTTTTTCGTTCACTACGGATTTACGGCAAGGATTCATAGTGATAAAGGAGCCAATTTTATGTCCAGCTTCACTCAAGAGATTTGTCAACTTGCAGGCGTATATCGATCCCGGACTTCTTCGCATCATGCCATGGGTAATGGAATGGTCGAGAGATTTAACCAAACCGTAATAAAAATGTTTAGTACATTAGTGCACGCATATAACTCGAGTATGCACAATAGTTCTGGGTACTCACCTTACTTCGTGATGTTTGGGTGCCAACCCAGGCTCGAAGTGGATGTGCTTCTAGGTCTCCACACTAAAGATATTGATGCAAAGTATAAGAATGAATACGCTCGAAAACGGCGTGAACGGTGAGATACTTCATACCACAAAGCTGCAGAGATTGCTTATAGGAGAGCGGAAATTAACAAGCGCCAATACGACATGAAGGCAAGAGATGCTAAAATTCAACCTGGAGATCTTGTCATTGTGCGAAATGTTGCATTAAAAGTAAAACAGAAAATCGCTGACCGCTGGGAAGATACGCCGTTTTTGGTATGGGCCTGAAATTCCAGTCTACGACGTCAGGAGGGATGACGCGATAGCAAAACGCATACGTCGCCTTCATCGAAATATGTTATTACTATTTGGAGTGGACATCAACAGTAAAGACGGTGTTCCTCATTCTAAAGACACGCACAAACAGAGTTACCTGGTACCACGATATGTCATTCCACAGCGGAAAGACGTCGGTGAAATTTCATTGGACGACGAACACACTAAAGATATTGATGCAAAGTATAAGAATGAATACGCTCGAAAACGGCGTGAACGGTGAGATACTTCATACCACAAAGCTGCAGATATTGCTTATAGGAGAGCGGAAATTAACAAGCGCCAATACGACATGAAGGCAAGAGATGCTAAAATTCAACCTGGAGATCTTGTCATTGTGCGAAATGTTGCATTAAAAGTAAAACAGAAAAAGTTGACGAGTTCCACTTCTGCGCCGTTCCGCTAGGAAACGAAATCCGCCTAAATGGAGAACATCTTGCGATTTCGTTTAAAGATTTAGTAAAAATCGTGGACTATGAAAAACTATATTAAATATACCTTGACCGAAAGTGAAATGATAAAGTGTATTTAATTGTGAATATACATAGAATAACGTTAATATGTATTAATTGTGTGTTGTTGTTGTTTATTATTAGTACGCATGCCTTTAATTCTTTGAAAACTGCTTTATGTCAGCTTTTAATATTATAACGTTTATGAATATTAAAAATATATTTAGTTTTGACTATATATGTGTTGACTAAATATGTGTTTGTTATTTATATATTCTGATATAACCGGCTTCTGACATGCTCTAAGTAAAAAGTTTGAGCATATTTGTTTCAATATAACAACCCGGTTGATTTATTATATAGGGTTGATAAACAGATTTGAAATTGATATTATTTGCAATGTCGGAATGCTATTTATACAACGGGTCATATTTTCATAGGATGAATAAAAGTTCATCTTAAACATGTAAATCTATATTTAACAGATAAATATTTTTAAGCATCGAACGAATCCAAAACGTATTTCGGATTGTGTGAATGTGTGTTTTTCATGCATAACTATGAAAACAAGTCATTCGATTTCGTAAACCTTTCTTTTAGTTAAAGTGGATAGCACTCGATACCATCGTTTAAAAATGTGTGATTTAAAATCAATATGGAATAACGAATGGAATAACAAAACAGAACGGAATAGCACATCGTTGTTATTTTAGTATTATAAGCTTCGGATTTAAGTTGTTGATGTAAGTTTGTCTTTTAATATAAAATTTTGCTGTTCGATGAATCCTGTTAAAGCTCAAATAGATAAATAGATGCATTTGTATTATCTATTATATTTTTTCTTAATTGTGTGCTACGTGTCGTTAAAATTATGTTCGATCCTTTCGTTGAGTTGTACTTTATTTTATTGATTACCGATGGCTGAAACTGAATTTGGACGCCATTTTGTTTAGTTGAAGCCGCGCGATCCGATTCTTATCAGATATGAAAAATCGGCCTGGCTTTGCGAGCCGATATAAATTATATTGGCCCGCTAGATACGAACAATGGCCCGCTCGCGACGCAATTTTGTTACTATTCATAGTAGCGATATGTAAAATTAAATAATACTATTAAACAAACCATTATTTGATTAATAGGAATAACAATTATCTTAAGACATAAGGTGTAATCAATAGATATGAAAGTTATGACTTCTAGCTTAAAAAACATGTGTGATGTTAGCCTATTTAGCCTATTTTGTCCATTTAGCAAGTTAAGCACATAGGTTGTTTCAAACATTCTTTTTAGCCTATTTAACCTTTTTAGCTGAAACATTAAGCTTATTAAGGCTATTTAGCAAGCTTGGTATATAGTTGAAGTTACCCACGTTTTCGTTATTCTAAAAGCGAGCGGGTAGTCAACTTTAAGGGCCCTTTTTGAACAAACAAGACTTATCGCCAAGAAGCGACCTAATGCACGCTGTCCTCTCGTAGGCCGCCTGTCTGACTAACCAAGTTTCTGCACGGGGTTTTAATTAGGGTCAGCCTCACATCAAATACAGCTTACTAAGCGTATAATGCGCTATTTACATGGCGAATTGATATGCACGTTTAAGGGTCGCTTTTGGAAAAACAAGAGTTTACAACCAGAAGCGACAGAGTGAACAATGAACTCCCATCGACTTCCTGTCGGGCTAACCTAGTTTCGGCCCTTGGTTTAAATAAGGGTAGGCGTCACATTAAACCTATCAAGCGTATTAGGCGCTAATTACATGGCGATTGAGTATGCAACTTTATGGGCCGCTTTAGGAAAAACAAGTTATCTCTCATAAGCGACATAGTACATGCTGAACTCCCGACCGCTGCCTGTCCGGCTGACCTAGTTTTGGCCTTGCATTTTAATTAGGGTCGTTGTCACATACAGCCTATTAAGCTTATTACTGAGTATGCGCTTTTAACATGGCGAGTGGTTATGCACCTTTAAAGGCCGCTTTTAGACAAACAAGAGTTATCCACCGGAAACGACCTAGTATACGCTGAACATGCATGCATGCACAGCCTTTTTAACGTATTAGGCTCTAATTACATGACGATCACCTTTAAGGGTCGCTTTCGGACAAACAAGAGTTATCCATCGAAAGCGACCTAGTGAACGCTGAACTCCCGTTGGCTGCCCGTCGGGCTTACCTAGTTTCGGCCCGGGGTTTTTATTAGGGTCGTTGTCACATACAGCATATTTAGCGTAGTATGCGCTATTTACATGACGAGTGGGTATGCACCTCTGATAGCCGCTTTCCGACAAACTAGAGTTGTCCCCCGGAAGCAACCTAGTGCACGCTGAACTCCCTTTGGCTGCCTGTCGAGCTAACATAGTCTTAGCGCGTTTTTTTTATTAGAGTCGGCATCACATATATCATGTAAAACGTATGAGGCGTTCTTCCCATAAATTTTATGTTGGTGTAATGTAACCGAATTCACGCATGCGTTGCATGCTGTATCCCGGATTTGTGTTAACTATTATTTCTTCGCGCATGCGTAGCTTGCTGGATCCAGGATTTGTGTTTACTATTATTTCTTCGGGCATGCTTGCTGGCTCCCGGATTTTTTTCTGTGTTTGCGTTGTTGTTGCCTGGTTCTTGACAAAGTTTAGTTAAAATTAAATTATGCAAATGCATATCTTAAACTAACTTAATTCAAAAAGACAAACAAAAAATCTAAGCAATATGGTTCACACTGGAACGTCTTAACACATATTTTTTTTTAGCATTTAATATGATAATGATTGATATTTTTTCAGACATTTGGTTTTAAACTTGTATCTAACCTCAACAAATCAGAGATAATAATGATTATTCGATAATGAATAATACTAACGCACTGTTTAATGAGTTAATTTCAATCCGTCGGCCGTAAGTAATCATTATATGACCCCTTTGCACGTCTCAAATTGTATCTGCTTTTCGGCATTTTTGTCAGCGAAGTCTTGTGAAATTTCGAATGGTTAACTTGTAATTTATGTATTATGTATTTGTATTCACGTATCCTTGCTAAACAAACAATGCATTGATGTTAATTTACCGAAACTACTATTTAAATGATTACGTGTATTGGATGAACTTATTTGAAGTGCAAAACGTCGGTTACGACATTACTCATCTTCACATGTTGTTCGTCTTTACGTTTTCAAACATAATAATGTAAACAATTTCATCCCTCTTCTCCCCCCCCCCCCTCAACCACTAATATATGCGTATCCGCAATTTTTGAATTCATCATTGCACACCAATTAAAGTCCGTGTCCAAACTCTTTCAGGGGTATGTGTTCCTCTTGAATGTAAGAGCGGGTACGGACGTAAGTGTATGAGGACTGTACTTAGTGTTGTGACGACATTTGTTATGTGTTTTATGTTTTTTTTTTATGTTTTTATCATCTTTAAAATAAGTAAAACGTTATAAGGTACCAGCACGTGCTATCCAGACAAATGGCATCCGGAAAATCGACTCTGCGTCTTTTTGGTATTTTCGGACAATCGTCACCTCGTAAATTTGTCGACTAGGACAATCAGAACCCGAATAAATTGTCTACCTACACAATCAGCGCCCGTTTAATTTAACACCACAGACAATAGGCTTCCGAATCATTTGTTTTACCAATATATATTGGTTGCAAGGTGAAAGTAGTTGAAAAATATAGCGAAAAAAGTATAAAAAAAAGAGAATAATAATTATGATAATAATATTTTTTGTAAAAATCTAAATTAATAACACTAATACTAGTTATAATACCAGTAAATTTATTGTTAAATATTTAAGTTCAAGTTAAAGCAGGTTTCTATTGTATATTATACCAAAACAAAGGTCAATATTTAATACTCAAATAATCCGTCATGGATGATTTAAACATAAATGCCGAGTTTTTATTTTTCGGATCATTACAATTTGTAGGCTAAAGTAGAATTAAAACCTAATATACATAAGTTAATGAAATAGTTTCATTACAAATAATCTACTTTTATTATGACTATATGTATACGTGCCATTTTTTACTCAGATAATATAAATAATAAGCAATTATTAAATAATATTAATTTTATTGTAACATTTTGGATTAAATTGCAGAATTTTGTTCAATAATAGTTAACAAGCAATTAAGATTTTCTATTTAAATATTAGATTATTTTGAATCGATTTTTTTGTGTAGGTAAAGCCACAACAAATTGATTACATGTTCGATGTATTTCCCGCAATCAAAAATCTTAAAACGAAAAAAAATAATTTTAATTTGCGCCCGCAGCAACTATTTGTGCTCCGAACATATTCGTTCAATGATTAATTTTAATTTAGAATACGTATTTTACGATATAGACTGTTATAACGCTTTCCGATATTGATTGGTTTATTGTAAAAGAATGGCGGCGTCCGTCTGCCTCGTTGTTTCAGCGAAATTTGTTAACGGAAACGTAATTGTTCCGCCAGTTGCAATCAATCATCGCATTACTGATGATCTCCGTGCTTTGTTCCTCGCAGCATCATCTGCATCGGGATACGAAATATCACCAAAATGCGTCAATGCGGTAAACATTTGTGGTAAACTAGGCGGTAGTGATAAAATAAAAATGTCAAAAATTAACATGCAACTTAGTGTCGCAGTGGAATTGGACAAAAAGTTGTCGAGTTTACTATAAACAATGAGCGCCTACCTAATCCTAGTATTAACAGTGAGCCCGATGCTTTCAAATATATGATGATGAAGTCCAAGGTTTATGTCGACATTCTGGAAAAGAGGAAAACACTTGGGCGCCAAGAAATTTGTTCAAAAGCAAAACATCAAGTGAGCACATTCAGGCCGTCAACCATTCCTAATTTGTTTTGGTATGAAAATGACACCATAGCAAATTATGTTCATATGACGTATTAATGTTGACATGTTGTGATTGAAAATGAAAAATCATGGATTGGATTAAACAGCAAATGCTTTAACTTAAAAAAAAATATGTGTTTAGTATTAACCAGTTTTACTTCTTTTTCTACAGATTTTATTTGTTTTGCCTTAAGAATTAAGCTGATTCTAGTCATTCTTGATTGCATGTTTCTTGGTAAAGTATGTTGTTTTTTATCTCCGCCTTAGGCGGAGGGATATTGTTTTGGCGTTTTCCGTCTGTCCGTCCACCCGTCCGGAACTTTTGTGCCCGGAGCCATATTTTGGAAGTGCTTTGGCGGATTTCATTAAAACTTGGTATGAGTATATGAATGGATAAGATGATGATGCAAGCCAAATGGCATTGTACACCATCTGTTAATAAAGGAGCTATGGCCCTTTGTATTCTGAAATAATGCATTTGTGTCCGGGGCCATATTTTGGAAGTGCTTTTGCGGATTTCATTGAAACTTGGTATGAGTATATATATATATATTGATAAAAGTATGATGCAAGCAAAATGGCATTGTACACCATTGAATAATAATGGAGTTATGGCCCTTTATATCTTGAAAAAAAATGTGTGTGTGTCCTGAGCCATAACTTGGAAGTGCTTTGACGGATTTCATTGAAACTTGGTATGAGTATATATATGGATAAGAGGATGATGCACGTTGGCGTTGTCCATCCGTTCAGAAAACTTTTGTATCCAGAAGTATATTGCCCGGGATGTAAATTCAACAAATTTGCTTGTTTAAATTGATTTGATTAAAAAAGTGTTCTCTCTTATTGTTGTACTACTATTGTTATAAATATAACAGTACTATTCATTATACTAGAATGTATACTAGTCTTTTTTTGCGCTCAAATTAGACCAATATATGTGTAATGTTAAAATATAGTATCAGTTTATATAAACAATATTTGTTTTTGTTTTTTTCGCTTTTTGCTCGCCTGCGATTAAAAAAAATTGAATAAAAATAAAATAAAATGTTCGCTCGCTCGTTCCATTTCCGGTTGGCTAAAATCCATAGATCACATCATCAATTTGTTGTGGCCTAATAATAATTATAAGTTCATGCATTTAAAAGTACAATGCATTTTAAAATATTTATTTGTAAAGTTCTTAAAGGTGAAATTCAATGCTATTTAAAACCCTTAAACATCTTTTTTTTCGAGTTTAGTGCATATGAAAACGTGATCGCACCTTGCTTCGATTCAATGACGGTGTAATTAGCGAGAACGAATATAACAAAGTCGAGAAATTTTCTCACATTCCGATCTACTCGCCATTTTCATCCAAACGCGTAGTGACGTAGGTTTGACCCGTGTTCATTCGCCCGAAATAACAAACCGGCATAAACGGTTTTGGATGTGAAACTTCTCGCAAGATTTGTAAAAACAATTTATTAAAATGGAATATGATAGTGACTGTGAAGAATTTTCTGTTGAACCGTACTTGTGTGAGACGGAATTAAGTGACTGTCGGTCAGATTTTAAAACTTAACACAAAACTTACAAAATATCTCGATATTGATTGTCAAAGTTGACGTTAAGCGTTAAGTATTCAAGCTCCAATCAGTAATAACAATGGACGAGTGTCCGTGTCATGCGCGTTAAGTCAAGTTGACGTCGCAACCAAAATAGGGGGTGGAAATACCCGAGCGGTTTACGGAAAACAAAATCATCGTTTTTAGTATCAAAACATTTAAAATCATCAAATCAAATTGTTTTTCGATAGGTTTTCAGTCATTTCTTTCCCTTAAAGTTTTATCTTTAAAGCAATGATATGTTGTGAACATAGCGCTTTATTGAAAGTACATTCCGTCTTTTCCCGACGATTTACTGTCCCATCATCGACTCTGTAAGTCTTGGGGGATGCACAGCGTAATTTTAACTGGGGCAGAAATTAGTTCGCATCACCTTACATTGAGCAGTGTTACATCCTACACTTCAAAGACGCGGTGATGTTGCAAATGTTTTCGGGTATTATGCTCTCACCAGCCAATGGAATAAATGAAGTGTAGACATGTGGGTCTGCTGCGTTCTGTAAAGGTCATTTAAGGTGAAACGTTGGGTTAAACAGCAACGCCGAATAATAAAAAACAATACATTAATGATTGAAATTCACATACATTTAGAACATAAAATGTAATTGCAATCCGCGCTTATATCAGTGCTTGAAAACAGTAAAGTTAATGTATTTGTCATAATGATTCTTCAAATGAACACCTGCAATAAGACCACTGTTAATAAGATTTGAACGTGTACATTATTTGACAAGTACTGTAAAATGTACCTAGATTATATGTGTTTTCTTTTACTCACATTTCCTAGTTAGAGAGCTGTTGCATTATTGCCAGTAAGTTACCCTAAACTTACGTAACCTCATACCACATGCGACATCAATTATAATGATGAAAGCCAATTAAATGTTATAAGTCTATTCCTTAAACCAAATTTACATTTATAAAACGGTTATTTGCAGCATATTCTTTATATTCGAAAGTTTTTTTGCTCCTCTGCTGTACGTACATTATTTTATTTCTATACTTTAGAATGTGTGACACGCGTTCAGAATATTATCAAAATATCAACCTGTAAACTAGTTCCTTTTGATAATTTATAAAAATCAAATCTTGTTTGTCCGAAAGCGGCCCTTAAACGTGCATATCCACTCGTCAAGTAAATTGCGCATAATACGCTTAATAGGCTGTATGTGACGCTGACTTTAATTACAACCCCGAGCCGACAGGCGGCCGACGTGAGATAAACGTACACTAGGTCGCTTTCGCAGGATAACTATTTTTGTCCAAAAGCAGCCCTTAAAGGCGCATAGCCACTTGCCATGTTAATAGCGCATAATACGCTAAGTAGGATGTATGTGATGCCGATCCTTATTTAAAACCCCGTACCGAAACTAGGTCAGTCCGACAGGCAGCAGACGGGAGGTGAGCATGCAGTGGGTCGCATCCGGGTTGGATAACTCTTGTTTGTTCGAAAGGGTCCCTTAAAGGTGCATACACACTCGTTATGGAAATAACACAATTGGCTTGTAAATAACCTGCTAAATAGGCTGTATATTTTATCCTATTTAAATTTTGCTAAAAAGGCAAAATAGGTTGATCAAGAGTTATGATGTTATATGGCCTTAAAAGGCTTAATATGCTGTCCGTTCGAACTTATTTAATAAACTTTCGGAAAATCCGTATTAAGGCTAATAGGCTGCTTTTCAGGCTAGAAATGATGTATGTTTCAACATATTTAATAAGAGTTCTTAAAAGCTAAATAGACTGAATATGTTTCTCAATAGCTTCAATAGGATGCGTGTTTCACCCTATTTAAAATACTTTTTAAATATAATAAATAAGTAGGTAATACTGTTTAACAGATTAAATATACTTCATAATATGTAGTTTTCAATACATGTACTAAACTTAAAAAATTGGTTTAGTAGGCGGAAAACACTGCACAATGTGCTAAAAAGAATACTTAATTTGTTCAACCTATGTACCAAACTTGCTAAACATGGTAAATTGGCTGAAAAGGCTGCTAAATATGCTAAATAGGCTAAGTATGATGCATTTTCCAACGTATGTACTGAACTTGTAAAATAGGCTACCTATGCTGTAGGTGGTGCTAAATAGGCTGAATTGGCTAATCAGGATGCATGTTTAACCTACGCACTAAACTTGCTAAAAAATGGCTAAATAGGCTAACTTCACATACGGCTTCAAAACAAGCATTTTATTGTGAAATTTGATGATTTGCCAATGCTTATTGAATCGTTTTTGTGTGTGTACATACAGCCGTGTTTAGTGTTCCAATAAGTAAGAAATCAGATTAGACCTTTCTTCCAAACATGTATTATTAATGTTTACCTTCTTGGTTGAAATCATACAAAAAACTATTCACCCATCGAAGAACATTTCTACCAATAATCTGAAAATATTTATGTCTTGTATTTATTATCCTTAGAATGCTCCAAAAATTTATATAAGATAAATAATCTTGTAAAGCCATTGCTCGTAAATATAGTCGCGGGAAATTCACATGGCAAATTTTGTGAAACACAAAATAAAAAAAACGAGCATTTTGTTTTTCGTTAAATCTATATTACCAAACCACATCTACTGTTGACATTGTGGCTATTGCTTTTAGAAACTCATTTGTTATTGGTTAACATTAATTTTACAAAATATTTAACGAAATATTCGTTGATTTTGATTATTTATGAGGCTTTAAACTAAAGCTAAGAAATGTGTTACACAGTGTCTTATTTACGTGTCAAAACGAGAATAAATTTTTAGGTATTATACAAGATTTCTTTAATCAAATACGACAACAGTTATTATCATATGTTTCTAAAGTTTCTTCACAATATACATTCTGAAATTTAAATTGTATCACATGCAAAGAAAATCATCATTGAATCATATGAATTGTTTCTAAATACTTAAATACAAAGTGTCTAAGAAAGTTTCAAAATATCCCCCTTGGCGCTGACCGGGTTATCTTTAACGACGTAGCTACAAGTTTCGTTCTCATCTAGATTTATGTACAACCCAACCAGGTTAGATATCAAACACTCGCATTATAAAGCGGATGTTAGCTCATTATTTGTCGACTTAGCTTCCCTTTTAAAACATTGGAATGCAAGCGCAATAATGATTGTTGACACTAGTATTTTTCACTGGGCATGATTCACAAAATATAGAGGAATATTATATTATGTTTTATTCAAAAATCCATCGTGTTATGTATAGGCATTAAAAAGTGCTGCTAAATAAAAATGTCGTGATGTAATGACATCGATTGGGAAACAAAATGTATTACCGTATTTTAAATGCCCTTGCGAAGTTGTCAAACAACAAAAGGGAATGTTTGATCTTCCAATGTTAAGAAAATTGACCTTTAATGTATGTATAAACAGTCTTGTATACCAGTATGTGTAAATAACAATGGCAATGATGTATGCACTGTCCCAAGCTGTATATTCTTAATCTATTTACAAATAATGACCACTCAAAATGTTAATAAATTTTCATAATATGTATAGGCAATCGTTTATTTAGAATCGTTAATAAATCGTCTTAAACGTGTATTTGTGATTCCGTTAACATACAAAATATGCCTGAAGACATTATATGTTAACATTATAAACATAATTACAGTTTGAGTATAACTTCGTACCTTTAATCCTTAATCGGAGCATTTCGGACGAAATTCGTTTTTCTAGAATAGCTCGAAACTCAATTTCTCCTCCGAATTTGTTGAGCGTAGAGTCTTCCACTAAGACGAATAGATCGTGGTGTGGATGCAAATAACGTTCTTTATTCTCCTTGTCTTGTAAATCATCGATTGTCGTGGGTAGTATGTATTCACAGGCGCGTATATCGCCCTTTAATCAAACATGGTACAATAATTGTATACTAATGTATTCCATATTTACCACCATCGTTTAAGAACACACCACACATACACGTGATGCTTTTGTATATCATATATCAAAGTAACACAAAATATTTAAAGGCTATTGATCACATATTTTCACCATCATTGTATTAAACCTTGCCGTATGATGATATGTTATATATGTTATAATGCATAAAGACAACTAAACAAGCAGTTTACAGTTGTAACCACATTTACAAATTTGATGGGCATTGTTTCTCATTTATAGTTTAAGTGATTATTTTACTAAGTGAAAACTGTAATTGAATCGGATGTTTATATTTCATTGAACAAATAATCGTTTCACTGTTATAGACAAATGTGAAACATTGGTTATATCAAAACTCGTTGTGATGTAAACTGTTCGCATGTTTATTATCTATGTTTATAGTGTATTCTTTTATATGACTTTGCAGACGCGTCGGAAGCTGTCGATCATTAGGGCAGCAAATGTGTTCATAACTTCAGACGTATTTGTAAACTTCAGTACATCTAACTAGTAGCTGAGTAGCATTCGAAATTGAGTCCGTCTAGCGATCGAGAAGCTTTTAAGGTCAATTGTGCTGAATTCGATACTATTGATCATCAGGCTAATTAGTTGCAAAAGTCGATTAAAGCTATCAATCGTTGACAATCACATCCCCTTACTCAGTGTATTTATTTCGCGGATCGGTTTGTCTAGGGGTCAAATTCTTTAAAAAAAATCGTACGACCGATTCTGCGGGCGTATTTCATAAGCGACCAGAAAAATTCGCGACCCGCGAAATCTCTCCTCATATCACACTGGTAGAGTCTGCCTAAAGATTTTTAAACGAGCGGTGTTATTGGCTTTCGTTTGCCAATCTTCCAATAATAATCGGTCTTTTAAAATGTGTTCTTTGCTGATTCATTTCAAATGGCGCCTTTGTGAAGCGAAATTGAACGAACGAATGAATCTCACAAAATCTTGGAGATTGAACAATTATTAAAAGAAGAATTTAAATGGGAAAGGGAGAAAACAACAGTGGATATAAATCAGAAAGCGATACTACTTTCTACATGGGTACGGATGTTTTCTGTCTTGGTAAGTCTAAAGTCAGTTTCGATGTGAAACACGTGTCCCGTGGTAATTATCGTTAGTTGAACACTGTAACATTGTTCACCTTATTAAGAATTTAAAGACATTGAGCTCGTACGCCCTTGCGAAGTTGTCAAAAAAAAAGATATCCGTAATCGTTCACAGGAATCGGAGCACACATTGATTTTTATCACAATTAATACTGGTGGCTTTGCATTATAAGTTAAATGTAAATTTATAAAGATTTTCAAAAAAAATCTTGTTTATATGTTTAAGATGGTGTTTCTTTAAATGTCTGTTTTAAGATTTTTTATTGCGTTATGCACGCGATTCGCGTAGTCAAAAACAGTCTACAAAATTTTCCTCCCTTCATAATTCACCTCAATCACACCATGCCCTGTTAGCGCATTGTAATGCGTAACTTATTGGCCGCGTCAACTGGACCAGTTAGTTTTAACTTCAGAAAGAGCCAGTCATAATGGGCATTTAAGCAGCCCCGTCAATACATGTAAAACTGTATTTCTCGTATTTCAAATTCGAATATTTTACAATTTGTTCTATGAAACTTGAGGAGATTATAGAGCGGACCCACACACGCACACGTCATCGATGCATGGGTAGAACGGTATTTCATGTACATTTCATTCATTACGAGTTCATTACAACTGTGGATTTTCTATATACTTATAAATACATGCAAATGATACATTGTTTTGAAATATAATACCGTATTGGCCGTCGATATACCATTTGCATGACACATTGTTAGCAGAGAATTTGAACAGAGTAGATATTCTAAAATCAAAATCTCATTTTAAAATTGATTTTGCGCGACCTTGACATATTTCACATCTGGATCTGGAACAATAACTAGAAATAACGTAGTTGTAGATAGGCTCAATATAGGACCAACTGACTGGAAAGAAGGAGAGTGAGGTAAGAAGGACAAGAAAACGTAATTACATAAAATCACTGTTTGTGTACCAAATGAAGATAATTTCATACGTTATATAATCTGTTGTTGCTGTAGAGATATGCAATGGCTTTGGAGTTCGGGAAACAATGTGATGCGTTCCAAACTTGTGAATCAGTTTAATTTGTGATCCAACGTTAAACGTGTTTTGCTCCTTTGATTTAAATTTCCACAATGTGATATTTATTGAGTTAATAATCTGAACATGGTAAACAACAAATGCGGATACGAAAATATTAAGAACATATTGATTTAATATTCTCTTACGCGGTATTTGCTTTAGATTGCAACATATAAGTTAAATAAAATAATTTAAATTAATATCAATTAAAAAACCAAACGTACACAATTTTTTCGTGTTTAAGTCATCGATAACTAATGTGCTCATGTCTTTATTTCGAAGTTCAGCCTTACTTTGTAAGCCGTGCGTATTATTGCAGTCACTTTCTCGAAATCGTCTTCGATTACAGCTTGGTGAAGCTCGTCTCTCTCATATGCCGGATAGTGATTCTCAAAGTGTTCTTTCAATAGATCAAATCGCCCTGAAAAATCAATGCTGAGTAAAACATATCTTTTACAGTATTAACCAAACTAATATCAGTATCATATTTGTAACGACAATTGATAACAAGAGCACCGCCTTGCGGGTGCAGACCGCTCATCTATTTTCTTTTTAAAGGTGAAGGGACTCTCATTTTCAATCACAAAGGAGCGAGGGTAGGATAGAAGAGGGGTGCATTGTGTGGGGGTGTGGACATTTATTACATTATCTTCCAAAAATGCGAAAAAAAGGAAAAAAAATCGGGGGGGGGAGGGGTGGGGTGGGGGGATTCTTGGGTGCGATGGTTGGACGGTATTTCAAACATAAAATAATAAAAATAAATATTTGTGTTTTGTAACAGTTTCAAAAAAAATAAATGGGGGGTGAGGTTGGGGGGGGGTATAGTGTGAGGGTGTGGTGGTAATTTGTGAGATGATCTTTAAAAAAAAAAAAAAATATTAGGGGGGGGGGATTCGGGTGGGGGGTGGGGGGAGGGGGGTGGGGGGGGGTGTTTTGCTTGGGTGCGATGGTTGGACGGTATTTCAACCATAAAATAATCAAAATAAATAGTTTAGTTTTTTAACCGTTAAAAAAATGGGGGGGGGGGGGGAAGGGGGGGTGGAGTCTATTATGGTATGTTAGGTAAGAGTAGTTTTGTCAAAGTATCAATCAAATCTAATCATAAACAAAGAAGTTATGGCAATTTTAGCAAAATTTAATAATTTGACCTTGAGAGTCAAGGTCATTCAAAGGTCAAGGTAAAATTCAACTTGCCAGGTACAGTAACCTCATGATAGCATGAAAGTATTTGAAGTTTGAAAGCAATAGCCTTGATATTTAAGAAGTAAAATGGATCGAAACACAAAATTTAACCATATATTCAAAGTTACTAAGTCAAAAAAGGGCCATAATTCCGTAAAAATGACATCCAGAGTTATGCAACTTGTCCTTTTACTGTACCCTTATGATAGTTTGCGAGTGTTCCAAGTATGAAAGCAATATCTATAATACTTTAGTGGACCAAAACACAAAACTTAACCAAACTTTCAATTTTCTAAGTATAAAGGGCCCATAATTCCGTCCAAATGCCAGTCAGAGTTACATAACTTTGCCTGCACAGTCCCCTTACGATAGTTAATAATGGTTGCAAGTATGAAAGCAATAGCTTTGATACTGTAGGAATAAAGTGGACCTAAACACAAAACATAACCAAATTTTCAATTTTCTAAGTATAAAAAGGGCACATAATTCTGTCAAAATGCCAGTCAGAGTTGCATTACTTTGCCTGCACAGTCCCATTATGATAGTTAGTAAGTGTTTCAAGTATGAAAGCAATAGCTTTGATACTTAAGGAATAAAATGGACCTAAACACAAAACTTAACCAAAATTTTCAATTTTCTAAGTATAAAAAGGGCACATAATTCTGTCAAAATGCATGCCAGAGTTATCTAACTTTGCCTGCCCAGTCCCCTCATGATAGTAAGTAAGTGTACCAAGTTTGAATGCAATAGCATTGATACTTTCTGAAAAAAGTGGACCTAAACGCAAAACTTAACCAAAATTTTCAATTTTCTAAGTATAAAAAAGGCACATAATTCAGTCAAAATGCACGCCAGAGTTATCTAACTTTGCCTGTCCACTCCCCTCATGAAAGTAAGTAAGTGTACCAAGTTTGAATGCAATAGCATTGATACTTTCTGAGAAAAGTGGACCTAAACGCAAAACTTAACCGGACGCCGACGCCGACGCAGACGCCGACGCCGACGCAGACGCCGACGCCGACGCCAAGGTGATGACAATAGCTCATTTTTTTTTTCAAAAAATAGATGAGCTAAAAACAGAATGTCTTTTTTTGAAGCGAAGTGTCGATGAGATATGCACATACATGTTTTTAATAGAAACAGCGTGACATAATGACATTTACAGAATCCATTACATACTAAGTCGTATTTTAACACGAATTTTCAACAAGACTTTCATATTTCAGCTATATTCGGTTATATGACTTCCTTCAAATGTCTATACACTACCTTTGTGCAGCTGTATTTGTTATTTGGTATATTAATTGTGTGGTGGTATTTGTATTTAAGGTGAGGTTTATATACTGAGTTTAAATTCATCATATCATAATTGGGATACAATTTGGAGCCCTTAAGTAGGTATTAAAATGCGAGCTTTAAAAAGTGAAGGTTATCGATGTTTTCGATGGAAATACACACATGTTATCGTCGTATAAAACCCTATAACGGCAACCGAATGTATGTTTTGAAGATCCCGACATGTTTCAAACTCAAGTACCTTTTTAGTTCTACTTTAAGGCATTAAATATAAACAACAATGTTTTATTTCCAATAGTATTAAACAGTTTATCGGTATTTCTTTTCAACAGAACAGAGCCTATTCGTACAATAAAATATGTTGTAATACATATAGCGTCTTGTTATTTTATTTCAAAAGAAAATATGCATTCGTACTTGAAAAGAAATATTAATGGTTTAGCAAAATAAACACAGCATATTGTATAAATAAACAGTCCTTGAACAATTAATGCGAGATTAAAAACTGGCAGGTGAAAGTAAAGTAGATGAGATTGTTTCCCGGCTTTTTTAAGGTGGTTACAATTTTCCAACTTGGACAATTTCTAATAATTTGACGTGATCGTTGTTCATTAATATTTCTTGCCCTTTTTAATGAGTTTCTTTTATTTAGGAATAGTCATAGGGTAAAGACATGGTATTTAGATTAGATTTAGATAAGTTAAGGATACGTTTTGAGACCCTAAAACAAGGTAGGACAATACAAATAATGAATGCATAAAAATAGATTTCAAACTGTCCATTGCGTGGCCCAATGACAACACAAACAACTATGAAAATGCAAAATCACCATATAGTTTATTTACTCCTATCAAGCAATGTAAAATCACCATATAGTTTATTTACTCCTATCAAGCAATGTAAAATCACCATATAGTTTATTTACTCCTGTCAAGCAATGTAAAATCAGCATATAGTTTATTTACTCCTATCAAGCAATGTAAAATCATCATATAGTTTATTTACTCCCATCAAGAAATGTAAAATCACCATATAGTTTATTTACTCCCATCAAGCAATGTAAAATCACCATATAGTTTATTTACCCCTATCAAGCAATGTAAAATCACCATATAGTTTATTTACTCCTATCAAGCAATGTAAAATCACCATATAGTTTATTTACTCCTATCAAACAATGTAAAATCACCATATAGTTTATTTAGTCCTATCAAACAATGTAAAATCACCATATAGTTTATTTACCCCTATCAAACAATGTAAAATCACCATATAGTTTATTTACCCCTATCAAGCAATGTAAAATCACCATATAGTTTATTTACTCCTATCAAACAATGTAAATTCACCATATAGTTTATTTACTCCTATCAAGCGTTTATATTATGTGTTTGAAATAAAGTATGTCTAGTTGCACACTACTTTTGTACAATAGTGAGAAAAACCGTTACAATTGAGGTTCAGTTTACGTAAATGTGAAGGTTTATAAACCAGAAAAAATACCTCACATACAAATTCAACAACTAGAATTACATACAAATTTTGATAGTACGATCTCAAATGGAAATACATAATCAATATTTACCACAAAATAAGCCATTCACAATGTTAAGATACATGTAAGTTAAGATTGATCCCACCCTAAACACACACACACACACATAAACACGCGCACACAAGCGCACCCGCGCACACACACAAAAACAAACAAACAAACAAACACACAACTCTACATCTGAATTTGATAAATCCATCATTTTTAGTGTTTAAACATTTCAAAAAAGCGAAACGTGTATTGCCTGTCCTCATCAAGACTGTCTACAATGGAAACACATGAAACTTTCATAAACAAGTCCAGTATGCTTTCAACCCACTTTATGCAACTTTTACTTATTCATTATTATTCTGTTGTTTTTCTTTCTTAAAAGTCACAAACGACCAAAGAAAAAAATACATATTAACCGTTTTGAATCAAAAGGAAACCACAAGGTCAAAAAAGTATATATAGAGGATATTTGTTGGATTCGGTGGATTATCGATTTTAATTCACGAATGATCATAGAAAATGATATTTTCACGACTGGCGCAGCCACGATTGAAAATATATTTTTTACATGATCACAAGTAAATTAAAATCGATATTCCACCGAATACAACAAATTTTCTTTATATTTTATGATTTTTTCACACTTTATATACATCATTAAAGAGTTTAACTAAAGAATTTCGCTGTGATAATGACGTAATTTCGTCACAAAAATGACACAGTAAACAGTGAAAATTATCGATAATTTTCACTGATAATTTCTATTGTTTGTAACAGTAAAATTATCAGTTTTAATTCTGATATTTCTCTATAAACCACCGGAAAGCATAAAATAAATTAGCATATCTTGTATATCATGTTTGATTATTATTGCTGCTACATGGTGTCACTTTTTTATGAAAATATACATGTATACATTGTATGTCTTATATTGAATATAAAAAACACTGCCTACAAACCTAGGTCACTCATCTCATACATATAGAAACTAACCTTTTATGTGCATAGAGTGTGCGATGTTTGTGCAATAACTGAAGTTATTGTCTAAGTATTTATAACGTAAGGCATGGAACTTAATTTTAACTTTTACCATAAAACTATAAAAAAAAAAGAAACAAGTAGCTTCAATATTGAGGCCAATTATTATTCCAGGCATGATTTTATCAAACTAAGTACAGACCACCATTCGATGTCGCATATCAAATATGAAACTGCGGACCCTTGTGGTTTCAGATAGTGTAACGTTATTTATCGCACACGTCTTAATAAATTAATGTATCCCTCGGCGTGGTTAACCAACATTTTGAAAAACAATTAGTAAAACCCATGTTACACACCAAACCCCTGACCCATGAAGATTCAAAAAAGATTTTTGAAGCAATCGATGTTTTCTATACAATTGTTAAAAATAATTTGACCCCTGAAGCGCGGCAACATTTTTCATGCAAATAACCATCTTCTTGGCCCTGCAGTTTCATGTAAACAGATTTAAACGTTTTTACTACATATAAGGAAAACGAGTTACCCCTAGGGCGGGCCAAATGTTGACACCAGAGACAGGATTAAAACAAAGTGGTAGAGGACCATTTATGTGGTTAAAAACCAAACTTCAAATTTTGACCTAAGGGGTTTAGAATTATTTTTTTTAATTATAAAAGAAGTCTATATAAATTATGTTTCCTTGTGTGTGGCCGGTTTTGACCCCAAGGGGCATGATGTGAACAAACTTTGTAAAATATTACAATACAATGATACATGCCAAATACCAAACATCATGGTCTTGCAATTTCAGAGAAGACGATTTGTTTTGTAAGTTGTGCGTAAATACATATAAGAAAAAACAAGTCAACACTAGGGCGGGGCCAATTTTGACCTCAGTAGGATATGTTTAACCCATAACCATTGCAGATTCATACAAGGAAGATTTTAAAAGTGATTACCCATATGAGTTTATATTAATCATGCAATCGCTGAGACGTGATCTGAGAAAAATCAGTTATGCACCACAAGACAATGTTTCACACAAAAAAGTAAAGTTCTTGACAATGTGTTTTCAGAGAAGACGGGCATCGTCATAGGGGTCGTTGTATGCTTTTGCATACACTCTCTTTGATACAAGGTCTAAAATGGTGTTGTTTGTTAGGTTACCCGAGAATCAATCCCCCTTGGACGCTTAACATACAGTCACATTCGTATGGCATTAACATGTTTAAAAATATACATGTGTTAAATAAGAACCGATGTCAATAGCAAGACGAATGTCAGTGAAACTGAAGGTTGCTTGAGTTTTGTAAATATATTGGCTGGGGAACTCGTCGACAGACAGACTTGTCGGTACCATATCATTGACATTACATTTAAGTGGAATCATATTACAATATATTCATGCCCAACCTATGCTGCATACTGATTGCAAATTTGGGTCATAAGTGTCCCAGATCTCAGACGGAAACACATTATTGGGTGAATGTCATTACGTTCTTCAAAACTTAGTGATGCGGGATGACATCACAATAAACGAACGACCGCCTTATAACAATACTGCATATATATTGTTACAAAATTCTAATCATTTGTTCCCGAGATCTCGCGCAAAACACTATATGCTTCGTTAAACAACGATTTATTTTTAATGAAAGGGCAATACCGCCCTTCAAAAGCCTTGACATACAACACGTTGGCTATGTGCACATGTGCAAGCTATACGGATGCTGCATACATTTTAACATCAAATTTGGATAACAAGTATTCGAGACCTTTTTTGGAAACGATGAAGTGACAAAAACTCCCTGAAAACTTGCTGGAGAACAACGACATGATAATATGCACTTGTCAGCCTGTGATATTGAATTCAAATTTAAAAAAAATAAAGATGATCAGTTCCTGTTTTATAACAAAGAAACGTAAGAGTAATTTAAAAGTACAATTATTTGAGCGAAACAACATTAAACTATGCACATGCCCCATACAAGGGATACTGAATATGAAGTTAAATAAAATTCGGATCATAAGTATCCGAGATATAATGTGTAAAGGAATGATTATGCAAATGCAAATTATTTAATGAAAACAATGGACCGGAAAAACTTCACAATATGCTAATGTCCATTGTTAAAGGAGATTGCATATACAGTTTTTCCAAGTTCCCGCGATATTGCACAGAAACGATAAATCAATTACACAATAACATGCTGATCAACTAGTATCTTCCTGAAAATGACAACAATGCCGATGGCTATATTAGTATCCCTTTACTATAGCCATCCCGCTGCATATCATGTTTCATCAACTCGGAAAATAACTGTTGAGTTTTCGCCCGAAAACACAAACAGGGACGGACCCAAAAGACGAACGTACGGAGTGACATACAGACGGACGGAAGGAAGGACGGACGATTATGATTTTCTGAAAAATTCGTTACAAATCAACGCAAACTGAATTCCAAGAAAATAATAGTTCGGACGGAGTAACAAAAGAGCGACTATTTGCTCCCCTCCCCATTATCGGCGAGTAAACGAAAACGCAATTAATTGATTCTTTGGAATGTTATTTTATTCGCAAGCTCCCTTTTTCGTAGACCTCCCGCTATGCACCAGCCGACCAATGCCATCAATTTTTTAATTATCTGTTTACAATAAATGTTTAATTGTATGAAAATAAAATGTTCAATTGTATAAACTAAATAGACAATTCCGACATAAGCCATTTTAGAAACTAATAAAGCGTGTTTTTAATCACCAGGCATGTTGTGTCATAACAAGTGGATTTGCTGTGTGCGGTATACAAGCAGCTGATTTACACCTGTCGAATGATGCCTCATAAAATTGTAGCTCAACAGACAGTCACGGCTTTCCTTATGTATTGATTTTCAACGCATCAACATGCCGGTTATGTCTTCGCGACGACGTATATGTATAAACAGATCGTCTATATTATGAAGCACAGGGGCATTTAGTTTCCTTATTCAATTCATTTTTCGAATGAAAAGGTATAACATAAAGCATTTATCAAACATTTAAAAGCCCGACAAAAAAGCAATACCAATGATAATATTGATATAAGTCTTCAGTGTAAACCTTTTCATTTGAAGTTCAATTGCAAAGAAAGCCTATGGCTTATGAAACGCCATAGAATCTAGTTCTTAAGTAGAATGATTATTTGGTTTATTTTTGGGAAATCTAAAAAACCCGTTACCACCCGGTTGCTAGGCGAACACCATCCCCATTACGCCACGGCGACCATTAATATAGGTCTTTAGCGATATAAGGAATAACATTCACAGTCTCCATTCACTCCATTTGAAAAATCATTTAAGCCTGAGTAATACTCGTCGAATGATGCCTCATCAATTTGAAGCTCAAAAGACAGTCACGACTTTCTCTATGTAATGATTATCAACGCATCTTCATGCCGGTTATGTCTTCGCGACAAAGAACATAACATAAACAGGTCGTCTGTATTATGTAGCACAGTCAGCATTTAGTTTCCTCAGTCAATTCAATTTTCGAATAAAACGGTTTTACATAAAGTATTTATCATACATCAAACAGCCCGATAAAAAAGCAATACCAATGATAATATTGATATAAGTCTTCAGTGTAAACCTATTCATTTGAAGCTAAATTGCATAGCAAGCTTTAAGCTTATTGAAACGCCATCGAGTATAGCTCCTTAGTAAAACCGGTATTTGGTAAATTTGTGGGAGATCTAAAGACCCCGTTACCATCCGGTCGCTAGGCGAACACCGCGCCCATTACGCCAGGGCAACTTTAAATATAGGTCTTTGGCAATATGTTAACGGACCAAAATTCACAGTCTACATTCACTCCATTTATAGCATCATAATTACAAAATATTTTAAATTATCAATATTAATAGTTCACATGATATTATTGACACTAGTTTATTTTACGCTTTATAAATAATTGTATTAAACGTATTCTCAACAGTAAACAATGCCGGTATGACCAACTTGTTATCCCGAAAATCTTTATGAAAATCCTATGAAGGTCAAGTTGTTGTTAAAGCTATGTTTCTTGTCATAAAACATGTTGGTTGCGTCGCTTTAAATAGCAAAAACCACTCGAAAAACTACAGTAAAATCTGTTAACAAGTCCCTTCAAATGAAATGGTCATTTTCACCGATTGCCAAAATGACAAAGTATTATTATTTTAAGTGTAAAATATGTAAAACAGAAATAAGATATACATTTGTAAGAGTCAACCAACCTTACCAGTCTCTGGTATTAATTGTTTTTTTGTTAATCAATATAACAAGCTACTGCTTCCGAAGGCTTTTAACAGTTTTGTGTTTATATAGAAAATACATTTTGTGTTATGAATTGTGGATTCAAAAATCACGTGGATTTAATGAGAACTAAATTTGTATATTGGGCATATCAAACTAATTCATGGAAAATAAGCTTAGATACATGCTAATGGTTTTAAGATCTAACATAAAATGTAAATGGTAATATATTATATTTTAAATAAATAATGATGTAGATTATTTATATAGACAGATGATGAAATAAGCGTTGTTAAACACATATATAGTTAAAATTTTAATCGCACACAGTTTAATTAATCATGTTAGAATCGACTTAATGTATATATAAATAAACAAACACTTAGTAGGCACGATGTTTTGATTTTCTTACGCGCTTAAGAATCTGAGTTCCAAACAGCAAAACAACTGTTAATCGAGAATTATTTATTCACAACTTACAATATCAGTCAAAGTGATAAAGGATGCGCGATATCGCATTTCGTGAATAGAGAAAAAAATTGTTTTTTTTTTCTAGTTCTCATTGAAAACGTCTGAAATCGGCACTTACATTTCACGTTGCGTGCAGCATAACCGTAAACCTCAATGCGCTACGCAAAGACATTTTTCCAAGAACACAGGCCTATTAAATAAGGTAATTCTGATATATTTTACATTGTACTAAGAAGCATAAAAAACTGTCTGTTATGCAATTTTTGACATTCTTCAGAAACATTTATTAAACAAGTTATTTGAACAAAAGCACCACATACCGGTTTGTTTACATCCATTAACGTTCAATTGTTAACCCCACAAAGTCACGAGATCCTGATATATTAGAGATCACACCGAAGCAGAAGCCCATGTGCCTCTAGGATTATAGAAAGTTTCGTGAGTAGCCTAATTATGTTTTCTCAATTCAAAAGCGTTTGAGTGTTTCATTAATATATAATTGTAAAAGCGTGTTCTCCCTCTTGCAAGGCAAAGGTACATCCGGCGACCTTGAACTTTGGAAAACGCAAACGGGCCGTGGAAATCTACAAAACGGCGATTATATGAATGGTAGCTAATCTTACGCCAGGGTGGGCGTAACTGTTGCGCTCTGTATATATACCGAATGCAAATATTTCGGACAACTATGCGCTGTTATTGCGTAGTTTCTTCATAGACTGTTTGCTATTCCAGTTACGCGTTTCCTCGTCGTGCAGGCCAAATATTATTTGTATGTGTATGTGATACACGTGAGTTAAATGTAACTTATTTTTAAGTAAATGAATACCAGTTCATTATACGGCTTGAATCTTAAATAATGAACTGTTTTTTTTTCTTATTCAAGCGCTAAAAAGAAACGTATTTATTATTATAATACACTATATAGCAAACTTTGTATTTTTATCCAAACCACATATACAATCATTTGTATTGATATGTATTACACCTAAATGTCATGTCATCTATAGTTTAAGTAAGAAAAGGCCAGTTCCTAATTATCGTCATCATAATAACCGTTTTCAGAATATATTTATCGAATAAAATATTCAGTAGAAATGTGACAGACTATAACCTAATAACATACCTTCGCTTGAATAACATACACCACCTTTAATCATAATATATCCGAGAGTGAACTTTCGAAATAAAGGCTTCCGAATAATACATTGTAACGGTTTCCTTATTCAGGTACCTTAATTTCGAACGGTTACATTCGTATTATAGACTTCTAGCATAGCGCAGAACTATATGTGTAATCTTTGGCTGTGTCTAATCTTGGCTGTTGTTGGTGGTGGTGTGTTTTAATATCTGAATCAGTTCTTTAATCTTTATATGATCCTAACTTTTTGTTAAGAGTACCCGATGGCCGAATACTAGACATTGTTTAGAATTTCATGACTTAAGATGAAATATTTCAACACGTCACCATTAAGGCGAGACTTCACCGGAAGCAGCAGCTTATGTAGCTTTAGCAGAATTGAACGGTTATTCGAGACGCCTTAATATATATTTTATGCAACAAATATATGCGCATACGCGCTGTTGTTGTTTGTTTTATAAATATATAATGTGTAGTCCGGAAACGTGTTTTCTCGCTCATGCGGGCCATCGGTTCATTCGGCAATCGTCAAGCTTTGCATACGATTCCGGGCCGTGCGGCATTTCGTTTTGCACCCTAAAAAACGGCCCTGTCAGTTGTTACAAGCGATACGCAAAAGTTAGCGTGTCGCTCTCTGCATAATTGCAGAATGACACAATTTAGGACAACGTTGTCGTCAGTACCACGTCACTGATGTCATCATTAAGTCGAGAAAGCACTTGAAGCAGCGGTCCTGTGCTTCTAATAGATTGGAAAGCTGTATAAACATCAATCTGTTTTTTTTTCAAAACAAATTCCTAATAGCGTGCGGTGTGTCATGTTGTCAGTCCACCTACAAATAGAAACGTTTACTCCTTCGTTCAAGGCAATGGTATATCCGGAAACCATAATCTTTGGCAAACGTAAAAGAGCGATGGGGACCATGAAAGAGTGTTGATGATGAACAGTTCTACGCCTAAGTAACCGCATTTGGTTCCTTTCCCCTTACTCAACCGTAAGAATTGAACTGTAAAACTGTAAAATCTTCGTATAAATATATTGCAATAAATATTTGTAATACCCAACCTACTTATACAATGATTTTCTTTGATATGATGTACTCTTTGATTCAATTTATTTCATTTCCAAATCAGAAAATGCCGGCTTCTTATTCGCTTAAAACAAGTAATAATGAACGTATTTTTAAGTGAGAACGCGGAGGTTTCTTATTCCGCGTGAAAAAGCAGTAAGGAACATTTTACTGTATTCGACCGCGAAAAAAGAACCGGGTGATCATTATGGATAGCTCAGTAGAAATGTATTGCAATTACTATGTTTAATATCCAACCTACATATACAACGTTTTTCATTTATATGTCGTTCCCTCTGTAATGTATAAATGTTTAAATAAGAACATGATAGTTGTTTATTCCGCTTGAATAAAGAGTAAGTAATTGATTTATGTTTCCATATTCAGCCGCAAAAAGGGTAACTGGAGTATAAATCAAATCAAATATTAGAAATGTATAAGATTGAATTTTGTATCGCTAATGTAAAATATGTGTATTCGGTCTATTTGATGTGACATTACTATTCGAATTAAAAAATGCCAGTTCGGATTCAGCAAAATACCCAATTCAAGCGCGAAGAAAAAAACATGAACATGAAAATTATCAAATACATGAATTAAAGGTTTTCAAGTACTCTGACATAAATTTTACGTTTCAATTACATGTATCATTCGAATTTATAGATTACCTTTTGGCCAATTAGGTACATAGCAACAGTGACCTATCCTGATTGAGTACGGAATAGTGAACGTGTTCCTAATTCCTTATGCGTGAATCAAATTATGAATAAATAACTATTGGTTCAATTTTGATTTACATGTACTTGATTTATTATTGGTCTTTAAAAGCTGATATTTCACACGTTTAGCTTGAATGAGAAACTAGGAACAAGGAACAAATCCCTGAGTCCACTTAATATAAACCATTAATAATAAAATGACCGTAATCTGCGCATTACATGATTGGTAAGGACGATGCCTTAAATGTCATTTTTGAGACCATTTATATTAAGATTATGAGAAATAAGTTTCTGGCATTTGGAGGAACAACATATAGTTCCTTTACAATATCCATAATTATATTTATGGGCGACAACTTCAAGAAAATATTTCGAGATGTTCTGAAAATAGCACACTGTAACACAATAATCTAATAAGGTTAAAATTTTATTAAATCTTAATTCTCGCGAATTGATGGAAAAACACAATTATTTTGAAAACAATCAGTGTCTTATTATAAGTAATTAAAGAGAGATACATACCTGGCAAATTATTTGAGCGGAACTACCTGACAATAAACGAGTATTCATACTATATTGTGTTTCAATTTACAGTTTCATCAAATAAATATGAATTGATGAATTCTTCTGCGGGGACATGATTTTATATCTAAGGTGCAATAAATCTAAATAATATGACAGCGTTAGTAAGTGCTGGTAGATTTCACACTATAAATCTATAAGGATACTAAATAATAATTATTACATCCTGACATTATTGTTCGGAAACGAATAAGGCTAATAAATTAATTAAGTAAGAGTGCTGAGGCACACTCTGAGTCCACACTTAATACAGCCTTCAGAGCGAAACAACTTCATAAACTTAGAAACACACACACACACACACACACACACACACGCACGCACGCACGCACGCACGCACGCACGCACGCACACACACACACACACACACACACACACACACACACACACACACACACACACACACACTCACACACTCACACACAAACACTCAGATAATGTCTGATAGCCCACACAGAAACGACGAAAATATCATTCGAGCGGACAATCGGGGAGCATAATAATCAGACGTATGAAAGTGTGAAAAACATGGTTTCTTATATTCTGTTTGATCAAAGCAGTTTTGAAATAAATTGGAATTCTTTGTTTTATCAACAGTCGTGCTTTTTTAATAATAAGCTAAACATAGCTGTAAATACAGAAAAATAACACTTATTCAGGCTAGTGAAAATGTTTCCTGAATAAATAGAATTTTAGGTAACGGAGTGTTACACACATAACACAATTATGTTCACAGACATATCGGAAAGTTCATGTTCACATAAACTTCCCAAAGATTAAAACGGAAATGTTAAGTCAAAAGCGCCTCCATGTATCATCTTTAAACGCTGTATCACATACTTCATGTACACGAGAAACATGACAAAGTACCAAAGTTTCGGTGCTTCCAATTTTTGTCCGTTCGTCACTTTATGGTTTCTTGTGCATGTATAGTCATAATATAACTACCATATTTAGCTTTGAGATCAAATAAACGTTTATGGTCTTAAACTATGAACGTTAGAGCGAATACTTTTAAGTGGAGACCTCAGTTTTCGAAGCGGAATATAGCTTACATATTCATATAACTTATTCCTAATCTCCAGACTTAAACGAATGCAACGCTTTATGTGGCTATTCTTACCTCGATTCACTAACGCAACATCTTTCTTGCGTAACAGATATCCCATCCCGCACACGTTTATGTCAAGGAAGAGATCGTACACATGCACTATTGTACCAACTTTACCGAGTGTCTACAAAACAAAATACTGTATTTATATAAAGATCATAGGAGTGTGATACAACCCAGGATAAAAATACAACTTTTAACATTAACACACATGTAAGAATTAGACAATAATGAGGTAACAATTTGTTATTGTTTTTTTCCAGTGTTTTGATTTCATTTAAATAATACAAACATATGCTTCATGCATTCGCTAACAAGCGAGGCGTGACGTTTTTCTTGCACAATCTCGGCTGCGATCACACTATTTATATTGAGATTACTACAAGATCGAGTTACCCAAAATAGTTTGCCATTTATACAATTTAAATCGGTATATTCATGATACAATACGCTTGATGTTGCGAAGTTTGTTCCCGCGTTGATCGACTCCGACTGGACACGAATCAGAAAAAAACAGCCCTATCGACTTTCAAATTAACGATTCTTTGCGATCGCAACACATCGTAGAAGACCATGTTGTTTTTCTTACCTTAAATCGACTGCGATCGTCGCAATGTTGAATTACGTTAAGATACAAAGTGTCACGCTAATTTGCGATATAATCAAACATTATTGAATTGAAAATCCAGATTGACAACTAATTAAAGTTTATAGTGTTACTCGTAGAAATCAAAATGTGCAAATTGATGAAAGTTGAAAGTGTCAATCTTAGACATTTGACAATCGTTAAAAAATGTTCTACGATTAAGCAGAGACGTCGGTTATCTACGTTTAATTGTAAAGGTACCCATTGCGGTAAAAATACCAGTTCCTCAATCGGTTTGAATAACAGACAAAAAAATTGGTTCTATGTTCCTTATTCGGCAGCGTGAAAATGAACTGGATAATTAATAATAAAACACAAAATAGAAATGTGCTCCTTATTCGATTTGAACGAAGAAATTGTTTCATTTTTCATCATTCAGTATAAACAGGAATTGAGTTATCATTAAATAAAACACAGTTGAAATAAATTACACTATTGTGAATATCAAACGTACAAGTACAGAGATTTTTATTGATATATAGGACACTTCGGTTAATTTAAATTATGTTTTTTAATTTAAAAAAATATCAGTTGATCAGTTAAGAATACTGTAGCAACATTCGGGATGTATCAATATGTTTGCGTAAATATTTATTTAATTTGCTCATTTAAAAGCATGTGATAAAAAAATCTGAAACTCGTTGTCATATCATACCATATTTTATTAAACTCGTCCAGGAAATTCGTTAGTAAGCTCGCCAAAGGCTCGCTTACTAACAAAATTCCTGAACTCGTTTAATAAAATATAGTATGATATGACAACTCGTGCCAGATCCTATACATGTACATAAAATAAGTAGAAATTTTATAATTGCACTGTTTTTTTTTTATTATAAATACTTTATTCATAATTCTAGAGATTTAAAGTTTTGCTGATATAACATTTAATTTTAGAAGTAGAAATATGCTGATTCGATTTGAATAAAAAAGTCCTACTCAATCGCGAAGAATTTACCTGAATTTTTATTCTAAAGCATAATGTGTCCAAGTTGCTTGACATTGAATTTAACTTGTTGAATAGCTGCATTTTTAGTATTAAAGGGACCTTTTCACCGATTTGGACATGTATTGAATTGTGTCGTTGAATGCTTTATATTGATAAATGTAAACATTGGACCTAAAAAGCTTCAGTAAAAAACAGAATAAAATTTAACAAAGAAAAAAGTAACCCTCAAGTGGGCTCGAACCACTGATCCCTGAAGTAATGGTCTCACGCTTTAACCACTCAGCCATCCGTGCTCATACAGTGAGTGATGAATTTTATTCTTTATATAAGCAATCCTCGTAGTGTCACACAATATAACGACAACAACAGAACTCTCTACATTATTCAATCATTTCACGTTGCAACGCTTTATAATTTTCAGGTTTTTAAATCGTCAAAAGATGCAGATAATGGGTATTGTAGAGCATGATACATGTTCAGTATTACTATTTCCTAACAAATAGCATAACTACAACGAGAATCTGCGAATCTAAAGCAATGTTTTTCCATTTTGTCATGTTACCAAAATGTGGAAAGTCCATTTAATGGGACGGTTAAGTCGTTGAGCTACGAAGCAGCAGTTTCTTTTTTTGTTTCAAAGAGGACAAGGCAACTTGTTTCATGGTCGTTAATTAACTCATGAATTTAATTTCATTTGAATTCCTTTTGAGTTACTAAGAAAGGTATTTTTTTCTTTAAACTATATCATATCAGATATGCTCAGCTTGAATAAAGGATAAGACACTGTTCAATATGATTTATTCGAATAATGAATAAGAAACTATGCCCAGTAAGACAACTTACTCTCAAATGGTGATAACAAGAAATTATATGACAATAGCATCATCGTACTTTCGTTATTAAGTATCTGTGTAATCGTAATGTCTCGTTATCGTTATCGTAACGTCGTGATTTCGTTATCGTAATGTCGTGATTTCGCCTTATTAATATCACATTTTCAAGTGTCGACTTTTTACTCAATCCATGTTTAGGCGATGAAAATACCGGGATCCTGTTGTATATTAATCAAATATCGAGAAGTTGTCAGTTTTATCGAGTTTGATAAATATATAATTATTATCGCACATCTATGCATCATACACGGCATACAACGCAACACCGACTGTTGAGCGTATAAAGTGCCATATTAATCTCCGTGTGTAAGTTTTTTTTTCTTCTTTTAATATTCACACTGGAGTATGTTCATGACATAATGAAAATTGACGTGTACGTTTCTTATCATTGTTTAATGTACTCATTACATACAAACAATTTGAGCTATTCACGATATCATTGTTTAATGACGATTACATCCGCATACATTTAAACATAAGGGCATTGTATATTAGTTACGAAGTTTGAATAAGTTGTTGTATCACTATGTTCGTAAATTAGTTTTAAAACTTTGACAACACTAAGGGAAATGCAAAACGGAAAATAAATGTTATTTTTATAGTCAATTTGTCATTTTATTTAACGTAGCAATATTCGATGTAAGTAATAATAACATTGTCTCAAAATCGAGTACATACATAACAGCAATATCAATCAGATTTGCATTTAGAGAGAACTATCCAAGCTTTTTTTATTAGCCAGACTGAGAAAAATACAATCTTAAATAAAACAACGCATATCTGAAACATGCTAATTTTTATTGGATTGAATATATAATGCCCATAAAAATGTAATAAACACACACAACCGAAACTATATTTCCTAAAGTGTTCTTTTAGTAAAAAAATGAATATTGCAGAGGTCATTAATTTGTCAACGTAAAGAAAACTGTCTGCTAACCATGTAGGACTAATAACGAACATGCATTATATCATTTTGTCGTTAGGTCATCAGGAATAAAAATCGAGAGTTAGTTTCGCTAAATTAACTATCATGCTTTCATTTGATTTAATCGACGGAAAACTGTTTTCTCCATTTAAACCAACACATATAAGTGACACGGACATAGCAATTAATAAAATAGTATAGTACAATACACTATGACGACCATAACCATTTCAATATTGTGTGAGTTTTTACTTAACACATTTTTAACGTACCGGTGCCATATAATCTCTCCATAAGTCAGACGACGTCGCGGTCGGAGGGATCATCACCAGGTCACCTCGAGCTAAATCGTGCGTGGTGTCGACGGCTGTCCTCGCAATAGCATTGGAAATACCATCTAGATTTAAATCATCTGGGGTGAAAGTCCTCCTGAAATAATATATGAAAGGTGAAACTTTATGCTAAAAATATGTCAGTAATTTACCTTGCAAAGCATACGTATGCACAAATTGCTTAGGAAATTCGTTATTTGTTTGTTTGTTTGATTGTTTGATATTGAAACTTATTTCAAGTGTATATCGATTAACGAGCTCTTAGTGCACATACTTTGCTATATAGATGCGGTTGGGATATAAACGTAGGCATATTTACAGGTCCTATCACATAGGTATGTGGTCGACGAGAAATCGAATCCTCGATCCTTATACATTTAGTCAAGCGCTCCAACTACTGAGGTAGCCGAAGCGGAAGAATGCTATTTAACAAACTGTTTGAGATTGACGCTGTTCTTTAATTGAATTATAAAACTTACAAAGAGTTTATCAACATTTTTTAAACATTTAAACTAGGCGATCAGTGCGTGTACCTGTCTCCATTGGCGTCTACGACAAAAAAGTTACTACTTCCATCTACGCCAAAAGACGCACTGGTCAATTCCTAAAATCAAGGAAGAAAACTAAAAAATATCATATGACAATATATTTATATGTTGAAAGATCCAATGTTTATATTTTAAATGATCCTCTGTCAAGTGTAATAAAATTATAAACACGTTTTAGTAAGTAAGACATAAATATCAAATATATATGCAATAAATGTACACTTCTGGTTCAAAATGTATACGCCACATAGCATACGCCATGCTTATTTTTTTTAATATAATGCACGCATGTGAAATGTTAAAACGCAACAAATGGTTTCATTATTTTATTTATTTTAGATTAAAATATCATCTTTAAAGGTAAATGAGAATAATCGCCAAATTATTTGAACACAATATATTTTCAGAAATAATCAGGTTTCAAAAATATATCAGACTCATTAATAAATAACCAAGTTTATTTTAAATTACTATTTAAAACAAAATGAAGCTTCGGCAAAAATCGCTTTAAAAAACCTTGAGGATTGCACGTGGTCCTTTATTTATCACTAGGTGCAACTTGCCAAATAGTTCGACACAGCACGAAAGAACAAGACACAACTCTTAAGTACGCAACAAATAAAAACCAATGATGGATCGTCGTCATGGAAAAAATCAATGCAATCATAAAAGGCTACTTGATAGCTATGATGGACCACGTGCGCGTATCGGCAAAAAGTCCGAGAGCTTCAGACAAATGTCCAATGCCTTCAGAAATCGCCTGTGTGGGCAATGGCACACCATATCCAGGTTGTACTCTTTTTATACCATACTTTAAACGAGTAACAACTGCATAATTTACCACCATTTATTTAAGTAAGTACACTTAATGTTTGAACAACTTATCTCTATTTGAACGTACGAAAAATGAGATTACAGAACGTGACCTCGTATGTGCACGGAGCCTTAAAGGATAACAAATAAATACAAAATAATGTTCCAGCGCTAATATAATTCGGAAACGAAATAATTTAGTAAATTGCAAAAGGGCATATGATTGTGTTCCCCCTAAATATATATGTGTATTCAATCAATGGATATTACCTCTTTTCGAGCATATATGTTACACGCTTTATTGCTATTTTAATGAAATAATGGGATAAAAAATTGTCGATATATATACCGTCGCAACCGTCGATATTTCCCGTTATTTAAAGGGTTATATATATCCGGAAAACACTCTTTTCCCGACTGTGACATTACGTTTCATTCACACACTCGCGATATCACGACTGATGCCTGTGGTGCGTGCTAACGAATACGTCACTTGCGATTAATACATACATATGTTGCGGTGTTGTAATCGGAATCCAATGTTCCTTTAATTTGATGCTAATCAATTTAATTAAGTAACTTATCGGTTAATACTTAAATAAAATTCCATCGGCCAACTTTACATGATATCTTTTTTGAAGATGATATTTACCCTGGCAAAGATGGACTCTTCTAAATATTGTTGAACACGTGCGCACGTGTGTTTATTGCGCACATGTATAGTTTATGTGAGCGCGTGTTAGCTACGGCATAATCATGTTTTGTTTTTAACCCCTGCGCGCGTGTTTAATAATATAATTATAATGTCAGGCAAATTTACAAGCGTGAAACGTTATTATAAAAATAATCTAATCGACAACGTATTTTCTCTATAAGCATAGCATGTACAGTGTATAACAAAATTCTGATTATGCTGTGTAATTAAATGGAGGGTATCAACGGACGCGCGCGACATTCCTGTATTTTAACACTGTTTGTAGTTAGAAATCATAATGACCATGGCAAGCGTTTCTCACACTCTCTTGGTGCTAATGTCAAGACTTAGAATTTTGTTATTATTCAAATAAAAGTATTTCACAACATACTGCGTTATCTCAATTCTGTATTTTTGCTAGACCGACGGTGCGACGATCTCTGGTTTGTATAAATTTAAATGAATAAAGCAGCGATATTGACGAGAATTTATGAGTTTATTTTTAGGTGTATCTTACACTGAAATCCGTGTAAGCCTGGCGGATGATCGCGTAGACATCCTTAGCATCGCCTCCCATAACAGCCTCTACAAGCTTGTCATTCTCATCTAAAGGCTTGTAAATCTCGAAGTGTGTCTTCAAAATGTCAATGAAACGCTCTAAAAAATGCGTATCTAGTAAGACATTACATTCTCAGGTAACAAATATGATTGCAAATAAAATACCAGTGGGTATGGCAAGCGGTTCGACGCGTAATCCCAAGAAACTAGGTTTCTCATGAGAACCTAGGTTCTCAGAATGAGAACCTATGTTCTCGCTTGAAGATTGCACATGGCTTCAAGAACCCAAGTTTTCAAATGAGAACCTAGGTTTTCATGATAACCTAGGTTCTTATTTGAAAACCTAGGTTCAAATGAGAACCTAGGTTCTCATGAAAAACCTAGTTTCTTGGGATTATGCGTCGAACTGCTTGCCATATCCGCGGTTTTCATTTGGAAACCATAGGTTCTCTGTGAACCTAGGTTCTCTGAGAACCTAGGTTTTCAGAATTACGCATCGGACGGCGTAAACTTGCTCCTTTGGAATACGGGACACATATTATTCAGGGCGCAAGATCAATGGAATTCACATATGATAACACACGGGCTGGACAGAATAACAACACGCCGTTAAGAACTTTATTTTTGCAGATATCTCAAGTTATTGAATATGTTTGCAATGTCTTTAGTGCATAAGTTTTTCTCTCAGTGTTGCCGATATCTTTCGATTGAATAATACATTATTACACATTATCAAAAGAGATAAAACATTTACTTATACCATAATGATTGCTTACTATATCACAGACATACTTTAAATAGAAAACTGTACCGTACAGTCGTTTCAGACCCGAGCAAGGGAACTGAATATCTGATACTCATGTAATGCTGTAAAAATGTATTATGTAACGATTGACCTGAATTTGTTTCAATTTTTAGTCTCAAAATAATATTTACAATTAAAGATGTATTTCATAAACAGTTTATTTTTTTATTAACGTGTTCAGACCAATGTCGACCGATTACTTTACTAATTTCATTCCTCGAGAAGTTTCTTACAGGGTTCGTTGAATATTACTAAGCATTGTCTGAATATTGTTCAAAAAAATGTTCTTGGGGAGTAACATTCACTGTTTCGCGTCTATTGCTTATCCTTCTACCAATATGCCGCCAGCGTGTACCAAGCAATGGGAGACAACTGGAGGTTAATAATGGAAAGCGGTTCGACGCATAATCCCAAGAAACTAGGTTTCTCAAGAGAACCTAGGTTCTCATGATAAACTAGGTTTATGAAATCCCAAGAAACCAGGTTTCTCATGAGAACCTAGGTTTTCATGAGAACCTAGGTTCTCATTTGAAAACCTTAGTTTACGCTTCAGAACTCTAGGTTCTCATGAGAAACTAGGTTTTTCATGAGAACCTAGGTTCTAATAGACACATAGAACTTAGGTTCTCAGGAGAACCTAGGTTCTCATGAGGACATAGTTTCTCATTCTGAGAACTTAAGTTCTCGTTTGGTATCCTAGGTTTTCACAAGAACCTAGGTTCTCATTTGAAAACCTAGGTTCTCATGAGAAACCTAATTTCCTGGGATTATGCGTCGAAGCGCTTGCCATAAGTGGGCTCTAACATTGACGGTTGTTCACTTGAGTTAACTCTTCATGCATGAAAACATACATCTAAGCCTATAGCAAAGTCTTAATAAAAAAGGCATACATTTGATTCGCAAGGTGCCATCAATTCAGAGCGGCAAGTTCTGGTTGTTGTGTCTTATATTATAGAACGATTTTTTAATGTAAACGAATGAAAAATAAACCAAAACTGTGTTATTGATCGGCACTCAAAATAACAGTATGTAGTTAAAATATTACTTCAATACCATTCCCTATATTTTCACGTCAACGCTGCTTTCGGTTTTAATAATCCTCTAACTTGACTTCTTTCATTTCCTGGTAAATCCATTAGTTATTAAATTAAATTAATTTAAAACGTCATTATTCATGACCTTACTATTTATCGATAACAAGTTGTAGAATGACACCAAATGTTGTTTATTGCGAATCTTAATGGCGCCGTTTTTCATTCGTCACTAGCAAAGTGACATCATATATTGGCGCGAATGGAAACGAAATGGTTCTAGATTAAAATAAACCGACACTTAAACAAGATTCAAACGCAAGCGTAGAGAGGTCTATTACGGAATTTTGATTGTGAACACTACAGCTTCTATAGTCTTTTGTTATCGTTATACAAATATAATAACCTTTCTCTGTATTGCATCGGTGTATGAAATTTCTAAACAATCATGAGTAAACCTCAGATGCAAATTTATATATAAATATATTCGCGTGAGACAATTCAAAACGGTCGTAAGCTGGTCGCATTGCGGACTCATTCCCATTATCCGGAAACATTCTCGGTACAGTAAAAACAACATAAAGCGTGAAAAAGCTAATAATCAAATCACGAAATTATCGTGAACGTTCCATTGCTGTTAGTTCAAACGTATTTATTCCAAACAAGAATGCATTTACACATGAAACACACAACAATTGCATACAAACAAGTTTGATTTGGATTAGAACGGAAGACTTTGTCTTATATAGTTCTTCTCCAAAAGGGTTATATTAAAAGTTGCATGTTTTCAAGCGAACATTATTGGTTTACTTATACATATAACAACAATGAAATTATTTTGATAAGGAGATATAGTAGTTAATAGAGAAAAGAAGAAAAAATTGAGAAGAAATGTTTAAGATAGATACATGTATAAATTGACAGCGATAGTTCAAAAAAGTATAGTATAAACACTATACATACATGTCGGAAGAGACTTAGTAAGAGAAAAGAAGTTCTAGAGAAGTTCTGTAGCAAAAACTATCTTTCGAATCGTTTGCTATCGATAATATATTTGTGTACTGCCTCAGCAATATTGGTATTAGTTTGATAATTCAGAATGCTATCTCCATATAAGATTGTTTGGACAGAGGGGACGGAATAAATAGATATAGTGTTCAGACGTTCTGCACGGACATTTATATAAAGCTGGCATTGAAGGAAATAATAAAATGGTGATTCTCTTTGACCGCATTGACATAGAGGCGATGCAACTACGTTACGCCTGAATATATGTTCATTTAGCGCACTACAATTAGTTCTAATGCGTGTGTGTAAAATTAGAGAGCGTCTCTTTCCATTGGAAAACAAAGGATTTTGAATTGGTCGATCACTATTAATATGTTTTGTAAATGAATGAATCGCTTCAGCATTTCTTAACTCCTCTGGAAGACAATTCCAATCCGATACTGTAGATGGTAGAAATGAATGTGAACAAGATGCGGTTCGAGCATAAATGGACTGGAAATGAGACGCATTTCTAAGAGGGTATTGGCTAGATGCTCCGACTGTGTCAGGAAGAAGTGACTGTAAATAAAGTGCTTCTCTAAACTGCATTTTGTACATTAATACTAACTTATGTTTTCGTCGTCTTTGACTGAGAGTTTCCCAACCTATCTCATTATAAAGATCTTCCAGTGACACTAATCGAGTACAACCAGTTGATATACGAGCTGCCTCTGTTTGAATTTTCTCTAATTTATCCTTTTCATATTGGGTACAATTGTCAAAAATAACATTTGAATACTCAAGTATTGGTGGTACGAATGCAAAATATATAGTTTCAAGAGATGTCCTATCAAGCATTGATTTGAGACGACGCATTATATTAATACGCTTCCATGCTTTTTCTTTAATAAACGTTATATGTTCATGCCAAGTACAGTCATTTGTTAAATATACTCGTAAATGTTTGTGGATATTTACTATAGGTATGTCAACGTTCCCCATTGAACGCGGAGGATGATGCGGTTTATTAATTTTACGAGATATAAGCATTGATTCTGATTTGGAGGGATTAAAATGTACTAGTCATTGATCAGCCCATCGTGAAATTTTATCTATGTCTGATTGCAAAACAGCTGCAGTTTGATCCGGCGAGTTTATAATCATAAAGAGACTTGTATCATCGGCAAATAGGTTTACTTGGGCTTGTATATCAGCTACTATGTCATTGATGTAAACAAGAAGGGGTCCTAATATAGACCCCTGTAGAACACCAGCGATAATTTCAGCAGGAGTTGATTCTGCTCCTGGTAGAATGACTTTCTGTTTACGATTAGAAAGATAATTTGATATAAATGCTAATAATCTCCCCAAATGCCTGCTGCTTAAAGTTTGAACAAAAGACTCTCATGCCAAACTTTGTCAAATGCTTTACTTATATCGAAAAATACAACTCTGACTTCAACACCATTGTCTAGAGCTTTGCAATATGTATCATAAATATAGGTTAACTGATTAACTGTCGAATCGCCAGGCATGAAGCTAGATTGAGTCCGTGTAAAGGAGGAATTAAAACGCAGGAAATTAAAAACATGTTTGTGGATTATTCGTTCAAAGACCTTTTCGATAGTATTAAGCAAGGATATAGGACGATAATTCGAAACAAGAGCTGGATCACCCTTTTTGAAGACCGGACACACGTTTGCAATTTTCCAACATGAAGGCATTTTACGAGCAGAAAGACATGATCTGAACAGTTCATATAGGGGAGAGCTAAGTTGATACATTGCTTCCCTGAGGATACGATTATCGATTCCATCAGGTCCGGAAGCTTTTCCTACCTTTAAACATTTAATTGCGTCGATGACTTCTTCCTGAGTAATATCAATTGAATTTAAGCTGTTATTGTTATCGGTGTAATGCGTAGGAAGATCATGATTTTGTACATCGATTGATGATTGATTTGCAAAATATGAATTTATGAGTTCAGCTTTGCATGTGTCATTTGCCTCAAACGTGTTCGAATGTTCATAGTATAGGGGTGGAATTGATTGATGTGTGTTTGTAGAAATGAAAGAGCGCAATATGTTCCAACAGTCCTTAGCACATAGCTCAGAAGACTTCAATTTATTGGCCAGATTCTTAAAGTAATCAAATTTAGAGTTTCGCAATAGTAGGACAACTTCATTTCTAGCATGTCTAAAATTTGACCAGTGAAGATCGTTATTAACCTTTTTGGCTTTTCTATAAAATCGTTTTCGGTGTCAATTTTTTCCTTAATTTGATTATTCATCCATGGTAAAACACTTGGACGTATATATATGTTTTTGTTTGGGATGCACGACTTCGCTTTTTGTAAAATAGCATTAGTAATATTATCAGCATATAAATCGATATCATCACGTTTTAAAAGATGCCTTTGTGTATCAGTAAAAAGACTACGTAACCAATCGAAATCCCCAATATCATAACGCCAAATATGCCGATAAAAAGTTTTTGGCCAAGGGTTTTTGGAATTTCAAAATTCCAAAGATAGGACAATGATACCTTATATTTTGGTCCAGAAAAGGTTCTCCAATTCCAGAAAATATGATATTGTTCTGGTTACGTGCAAAAATTAAGTCAATTATTGAAGATGTTTGCTCTGTGTGGTGAGTGGGCTCATGTATAAGTTGTGTAAGGTTAAATTGTTGACAAATGTTTTCTACTTTTGATAATGATGTTGGTGTGAGGAGATTCAGGTTAAAGTCACCTGTAATAATAACATCATTTATACATGTATCAAAAGCTAACCCAAAAGAGTCTTCAATTGCTCTCATATACGCTGATACTGCACTTGGCGGCCTATAAAATTCTCCAAAAAGGATTGATTTATTTTTGTTAAGAATAACTTCAATCCATATACATTCAATATGATTCAATTCAAGATCACTTCTTCTTTTAAAAGCAATATTTTCATTTACATATATTATAACACCTCCATGTGAATCAAGAGGCGGTCTTTGCGGATTGGCAGATGAAATCCATTGAACATGATGTCGCTAGATAATACTGAGCCATTTAACCAGGTTTTAGAAAATGCAATTATGTCAAACTCATGAAGACCAGTGTTAAGTATGTCTTATTTATGCATCAAGCTTTGGACATTGTAATGTACAAAAGATAAGTGATTCGTCGCTGAAATATTACAAGTAGGTGAATAACTATCTGTATCTGTGTGTATCGATGATTCGGAAAATGAGGGTCCTGAGTTTGGATGGATATCACCTTACTGTAACAAGATACACGCTAACCAAAGAAGTGGTCCAACATACTTGAAGCAATAAAGGAGATTTATAAGAACTTGAATATCATCATATATGTGCGTTCCTAACAGGAAATGCCTTCGCGGATGTTCCACAGTAGTTGATGCATTAAGCGAATTATATACGCTATTACGCAGAGAAATCAAACTTAATACATTTAGCCATATTCAGAAGACATACAATAGAAGAAGCAGTAGCGCAAATCTTACCGGCGTCCTGTATGTACTCATGACAGCGTTTCCAAACATGTGTTTACTCTTAAACATTATGAATTGTTCCCATAAGGACGAGATGAGACTAAAACGCTGACATAATTCGTTTTATAATACAACCCGTAAAGCCATATAATGGTACGCATATTTCTGCTGTTTGGTAACAGCGTTTGCAACAGAACTGGAAATGAGGAAGTGATAGATCACAGAGGAGAAAGGAAAAGAGAGCAGGGAAGAGGCATAGGGTGAAGCAAAATTTATGTTTGAAGAAAACATATTGTCAAATAAAAAAATAGAAGTAGTGCTGGGAGTATTATTAGTATAAACGCTTTCATTTACCTAGATTAAGTAAATTGAACATGGACAGTAATCTGTTTGGACAGTAATCTAACTTTTAAGATTAAACTTGTACTGGTACAATAAAGTTAGCACGAAGTGGTTGAGCGAGTCTGATAACAATGGTTACTTCACATTTGGATGAAATCTACTTTATGAAGTAAACAAGAATAATAAAAATTCAGTTGAAAATGAATATTTATTTTAATTAGTGTGTTCACGAATATTTAACCGCAAACATGTAGAAGCTTTAGGAGAAATGAAAATATGAGTGTCGTGAAAATCTTTTTAAGTATTAGGATATATCGGATTGACAATAAACTGTTAAGGACAGACGGACGGGCGGATGAGCTTACTAACAGTTTAACGGACGAAGATTATTAAGAAAGAAAAACATATTTTGTTTTCTTGTCTAAATTGACAGTTTTTGCCAATTCTATGTTTTCTTCATTTTTAGATTTGAAAAAATATGTCGAAGCAATTAATGGATTGGAAACACTTTTTCTTTATTTCAGTTGTCTCTAAGGTCTTTTTTCTTGATCTCACTTATTTGTCAGATAATCTAAACCAGTCGTTGTGAAGGATGTCAAAAAAGTACAAAGAAGAGGTAATTATCACGCCTATTATTGTTTTACTTGTGTCGCGATATAACCTGTTAAATGGCGCCTATTCGATGCCTCTCATCAATGGCTAACCTGTCAATGGCCAAAATAGTGATGGTAACATTTCCCGCATGCAGACTCGAATGAATAAATCCTAACATCGCATTCGCTAATGACAGAGATATTTCACGAAATATAAGCTTTCTGTTTCTTTTTAGATAAATAGGTTAATATTATAACTGTGTTTACTGTTAGTACAAAAACAAGTTATGAGCGTGACATCCGAGGCCCATGTTTAATTTAAAGGAATTAATTTATCGTTTTTGCGTTTACATCTAAAATGAGGCGATAACTATTTTTGAAGGTGGAACATGTAGGAATAAATAGTCCATGACCCATGACTATCATGCCTCTAGCAGAATATATAGGGTTAGGTTTATGTCAAAATTCTAAAGATAGCAACGGAGTATGACGAGTCATGTATCTGCTTCGTGCTTTGCGGTTAAGATTGTGTTTTTAATTGTTTACACCAATAATGCATTCTTAATTATTGAATGCATTGAATAGTATATGTTTGATGGAAAAATATTTGTCAACGAAATAGTATTAACAATAACCACTCATATTAATGTATTAAGTGGATACTCATATAAGAAGCGAATGGCTAAACTCGCTCTCAAGAGGAACAAAGTGGGGAAGTGAAGTCGCGAAAACTAGATGTAATGGCTCCTAAATAATATTATATGGTACTTAAATATATGATTCGCGTTATGCGAAATTTGATATTATACCATACGCGGCCAGCGTAGCTCCATACCAGCCCGCGCATCCGTGACTTTATGACGGACAGGGTAGCTCCTTGCCAGGCTGCGCGCCTGCTGGTCTCAAATGACATGAGGCCCGTTTGTGCATACCATACACAATTCAAAACGAAATATTTAAAGTGCATACTCTTCAAAAAGAAATGTTTTAGTTGTATTACTCCATGAGATTTTGAAAAACGCACGGCAATACTGTGTACCAATTTTTATAAGATAGTTTTATTAGAATATGCATTTAAAATAATAAATGTATATATATGGTTAAGTCAAAAACATATAAATTGTATTAGAATTAGTAAAATACTTAAAACCAACAAGCGCCCATATACAATGTCATCTCATTCGCGTTTTAGTTTGGTGTGTTACTCTAATCAAGTCTAAAAGTGAAACTGTTGTTTGGATGATACATTTGCCAACAACCTTGTTTTATAGATGTTTCTTTTGCTTTAATTGTATTAAACTTATTTGTAACAGAGAAGATCTAATTGTTATTTTTCTTTTGAACATATTGATTCACTTTGATTTCCAAAGAGATATTCAGTTGTGCTAGTTTGAATATTATACTGATGTTGAATGATGCTTCACTACTTGTCAACTAAAACGCTGTGTTTAAGACAAATCGAATGTGTAATGGCATTTGTCGAAGTGCCGCCTAGAAACGAAGGGAACGAATTTACATAGACAAAATAAATATGAATACCATTTGATGTATTACGAGATATCTTTTGCTTCTTATTTTATGATCGGACGGTTAACATTTTAAGAATTATACATTTTACGACTTTTTTACATTTAAACAACGTTCAACTATGGTCAGAAAACCGTCAGCAAATCATGAACAGTACGTTGTGATCGAATTGAGCATCTCTGCAGGCACTATCATAGCTGTTTGTGTCTAGTATTGTTTGCCAAACTAAGTATCGGATTATATGAACGCCAACTAGATACTGATTATAATAAAAATTGAAAAAAATATGTTGTTATATTAATTTCTAGAGCTTGTGATGAAGTTATGCGTACACTTTTATTTATTCGCTTACTTAACAATTTTGTAGAGTTTAATCCTAAAAGAGAATTCAACACGTATGTGTACGTTATAACAGTACATGTGCTTACATTCAGAAAGTAAGCATCATCGTTTTCCGCGAAAACGATTTAAGCAGACGACAACTTTGAAAGTTAGCATATTTGAAAGCTACGAGTAAATCTTAAAAAAACACGGCCGCTTAAGAATTAACAAGCGTTCATGTTTAGTACAAAGCGTAGCGATAGCGTGTAATAATCTGAAGTTATATGGCAGTACATACAGACGTTTAAAATTTATGAAGCGGACATTTGAAATGGATTATAGTATTGACAGTTAAAAGACAATCACTAAACACCTTGCCTTATGATAAAGGGCACTGATCTGAAATGCCAACCACTCCTCGTTCTGTTAACATTATCAATGTATTTAAATAAAGTCTGAAAAAAGGTTGTAATTACCTCCCGTCAACAACGTAACTGCTTCCTGCTTGCACAGCCACATATCACCATACAATTGGATCGCCAGTTCCCCATTCCCATAAACGCTCACTATGAAACCAATTTCACCAATGGTCTGCAAAAGAACATCGCCTTATGAGTAAAGTTGATCTAACGTCTTAGCTGTATAGACATTTTACGATAGTTGCTGTCATTTTAAATAAAATAACTGTATAAATTAATCATCGGGAAGTGAAATTAACGAATGTACTCTTGTAGTCACTAGAAGATTGTACCACAGTTCTTTTTTGTTGTATTATAGTACGTACATTAATCTTCATACTACTGGATTTATACTGAGTTCGTAAATTGCTATGTTGTACTAACATTTTCAGTAAAACAATCGCAATATTAGAAACGCAAATATTGGTAATTTGAGATTATAATTTAAGCAAATAAGTAATTAAGCAGATTGAATTTCGTAATTATGTAAATACATTTAATTATTTACATACATACTTTACACAAGTTATTTTCTGTTGTATTATAGCACGTACATTAAACAACATAAAACTGGACTTATACGGAGATCGTATATTGCTATCATGTACTAATATTTCCAGTAAAACAATTCGAAAGATTAGAAACAAAAACAAAAATTAAATTCGGTATAATCATTTTAGCAAATCAGTAATCAAACAGATGCTCAATTCTTAAGATTGATCATCTTGCTCGACAAACAAGCACAGCTTGACGCCGAACTTAATTATCTTCATTAACTTGTCAAATAAATGTGCAACAACATGTAACTTGATATGGTATTAAATTTTATTAGACAATGCGATCATCTTTATATGATGGAAACCGGAAGATCTAAAAATGTTCAAAATCTCCGAAGTGCTGGTTTACCCCAAGAAACACATACATTAAGCGAAGAACAATAATTATGATATTCGTAAATATATGTGTATTCTGCTCTTCCCCTAATTGTTCCTTATCAAAATATAAACGTTTGCAAGATTCTCTTCAATAAAAAATAACGCAACGCTCCGAAACAAATTTATCAAAAAAAACAATTCTTTATCACTGTGGCATGCATATTGTTCTTTTTAATGATCTTTAAATGTCCACAGAGAGAGAGAGAGAGAGAGCGAGAGAGAGAGGAGAGAGAGAGAGAGAGAGAGAGAGAGAGAGAGAGAGAGAGATAGAAGATAAGAGAGAGAGAGGAGAGAGATAGAGAGAGAAGATGAGAGAGCAGATAAGAGAGAGAGAGAGTGTATACGAGAGAGACGAGAGCAGCGACTAGAGGGTATCGCATAGAAGAGAGAGAGAGAGAGAGAGAGAGAGAGAGAGTTATATAGTTATGCTTCTTGTATGTTGAATACGTTTAATTCATTTTCACGTAAAAAGACCTCGAGGGAGAGACATAGAGAGAGTGTGGAGGTTGTTCAGCGTAGAGATAATGCATTGTCGTTTGGCAGATGCTCCATCGGAAAGGACGGGCATCAGTTCTCACCTGACATTCAACTCTCACTTCTGGTTTCAGGACCTTTACCCATGCACACACTTTTAACCGCTTCTGCTGGTGGGCGAAACGGAGTGAGTGTTCTGGCATGTTTCCAACGATAAGCTGCAAGTTCTTGGAGAAGAGACGGGATCGCGAAAATTTTCTCAAGCCATCTGGACAGAAATAGCAATAAAGGGTTAATCCCTAGGAACATGGAACGTGACAAAACTACATGCTTGCGGAAAGATCCACGAACTGACGCAAGAGCTGAAGCGCTACCGCAGAGACATCGAAGGACTAGCGTAGCGAGGTAAGATGGCCAGGCTTCGGAGAAACATCAACTGGCAAGGGGCTCAAACTATTGTTCAGCGTATTCCAAACATCGTTACCGGATTGACTTCATCGTTATGAAGAATGTAATCAACAGCGTCATCAGTTGCAACAGAGTCTCAAGCTTGCTCATCTCGGTCCGTACCTGAGCGAGAGCTAACAACAGCACCACCATCCAGCTCTACGTATAATAATAAACGCATAATTTAGACGAGGTGATCGAACAATTTTATACAATGTCAGAGCGAATCATAGAGCAAATCAAATCAGAGCAAATGTCAAAAGCAAAGACATCCTCATTGTCTTCGGTGATTAGAACGCAAGGTTGAACCATATGCCTACCAAGACTGGTCAGGCACAGGGAAGATTTGGTAAAGCAGAGACTAAAAGAAAGCTTATACTTCTTGAGTTAACTAGAACCCGCCAAACAAACCGTCCAGAACAGCAACCTGGCATGCTCAAAACGGGCAAGTACACATCAAGATCAAGTTCATACGGTTCTAGTCCAGCATTTACATGGCAATCACAAAGAACGTTTCCTGGTCATCGGTAACAACCATGACTTACTGCCCGCCACCATCAAACTAAAGTTTAAGAACAAGCGCATCACCAACAACGCTCGGATTGGGTTTGAGAAACTGAATGATCAAGTTATAGCAGAGGCATTTCAAAAACAGATAGGGAGAAGGTGTGCAGTTCTGATCATATTAGACAATTATATCGACACTAACAACATCAAATAAGTCATGCTGTCATTGGCCGCAGAAATTCTTGATAGAGATAAGGGAGAACAAATCAAGGGTGACGACCGAGAGCATGAAAATATGCGACAATAGAGCTGATGCATTTTAAGTACACAAGCCAAGATCTAGGACAGAATAACAGTAAACAGGGAGGTAAGGATGAAGATACAAGAGGAGTGGATTGAGGGGCAATATATCATTAATAAAAGAGGTGACCACAGGCAGCAGTAATGAGTTCTTAAGCACCCTCAAGATCCTCAAGACGACCAGTCTGCTAAAGGCCATGGACAGACACTGACGAGAACCTATTAACCGAGATTGCCTCAGACCTAAACAGGTGGACGGAATAATGCGACGACAACTATAACTACCCGCTTCAACCAGATCTCAGTCGTGTTCAGAACGATACCAGACCAGAAGCGGATGACGACATTCCGTCAATACTAAAGGCAAAGGGGAAGGAGGCAGTGCGTAGTAATAATGTAGAAAAATCTTCGATTGTAAACAACGTCTCTACCGAGCTGATTGAGCACGGTCGAGGGCAACGACTTCAGTTATGACGGCATTATTGCAGAAGATCTGGGAAGCATATAAGTTACCAAAGTAGTGGACTCAGACTGTGGTCATCCCCTTACCGAAACGTTCAACCTCAAGCTGCTCGAGAAGTACCGTTCTATCAGCAGCATCAGCTATCATAGAAAAGTCATGTTGTGCATCATCTTCAACCGACTGAAAACTAAAATCCGATATCCGGAAAGACGGACAGACGGATAGACAGCGGACAGTGCTAACAATGGTTGCGATAGATACACGTTCCAAGTCGGTTATATACGAAAGTCTTTTGCTATTTAAAGTTGTTATGGAATTATGCTATTTGATAATTTAACAAGCCTCGTTGATATGACACAAGTGAAAAACAGATAATATATGTGTTCAGTTCAAGCTGCACGAGAAGTACCGTTCTGTCAGCATCATCAGCCATCCTAGCAAAGACATGCTGGGAATCATCTTCAACCGACTGAAAACTAAAATATTATATACTTAAAGATGCAGAAGCGGATAGACAGCGGACAGTGCGATTGCTATATGTCATGCCAATGGGGGCATTTAAAATATATTAAGTATAATATTTAAAGATAGATGTACACATGAGAACGAAGTAAGTAAAATTGAAATAGCATTTGAACATAGTACCTTTATGTATTCACTGTGATCAAAATTTGCTCATAAAGACGTCTATTATTATACGAAAATTCGTTTGAATATCTCAACACTTGCTTGATCCACACACAAAACTGAATTTACAAAACGTCAAGCAAAAAGCTAATGGACTTTGTCACAATAGTGACGAATAATACCCAACAACGCCGTGTGTTGTGACATATAACAGAATGATATTAGATTTCTAGTTAAAAATAGAGCAATAACTGAAAAGTGTAGGAGAACGCATTGGACAATAAGTGTCATTCAAACGATAGACAGATTGACCAGACGGACAAAAAATGAAGAAAGGACGACCAAGGTTATTCCAGTATATCCCACTTTACTTTTTCACTTGGATATTATAATCTAATACTGGTGTATATAAATAAGCATAACTATAAAGAAAGTCAAAGATTAGTCGTCCCTTGTATTATAGCAAGCGCACATGCACACGTGCAGGCTATCAGGAACAATGACAGCAAGATTGAATCTTGTACATTTAAACGCGGAAGAGAACGGCTGTGGACACGTTTGTGTCTTTAGAAAGCAGACGGATAGGCGGAGAGACATATAGTCTGATAGACGATAGAAGTCCGTGATGATTCCATTATACCCCATATACTTTGTAACTGTGTTATAATAAGTTTATAATTTTATGTGAAAATTGTGGTTCTTAACTCTATTTCCGCTAAATATACTCTTTCACTATACACAGTTTTATTTAGAAACATTCGATATTAGTGGAGCGAAAGTAATTTAACTTAAAGGCAATTACTTTGTAAATTCTGTAGAGTTATTGCTCGTACACGCTGCACTTCCTCTTAATGCTCTTTATCATTGTATATAATCGCATTCAAATCCCTTAAAAATCCTGAATAATGCTTAACATGTTAAGTGGGACGGATTGACGGAAATACGGAAGGATATAATAAGGGACGGACGGACGAATGAACGGAATAATGGCGTGACGAAGCGATTGCGGAAAAACAGGCAACTGGTAAACAAGTGCTTAAATTAACCTTTTTGATTAATTAAATTGTGAAGTAATCATTATTATAATTATCAAACACTGCTTCACAAAATGCAAATTCAGTTAAGACCATTAAGTCCAATCACCATATGACACATTTGCAAAAACGGCTTAAATTCAGCACAGTTTTATAGATTTTTGGTTTTATTTATTTCCTTCGTACATCCTCTTTAAAATTATTGTTCGCTTCTTACAAGGTCATGCCGTTCTTTGAACAAAAAATGATAGGGGTCATCTGCGAGTCATGATCAATCTACCCATGAAGTTTCATGATCCTAGGCGTATGCGTTATTGAGTTATCATCCGGAAACCATTTTACTATTTCGGGTCACCGTGACCTTGACCTTTGACCTAGTGACCTCAAAATCAATAGGGGTCATCTGCGAGTCATGATCAATCTACCCATGAAGTTTCATGATCCTAAGTGTATGCGTTCTTGAGTTATCATCCGGAAACCATTTTACTATTTCGGGTCACCGTGACCTTGACCTTTGACCTAGTGACCTCAAAATCAATAGGGTCATCTGCGAGTCATGATCAATGTACCTATGAAGTTTCATGATCCTAGCCCCAAGCGTTCTTGAGTTATCATACGACAACCACCTGGTGGACGGACCGACCGACCGACCGACCGACCGACCGACCGACCGACCGACCTACCGACCGACCGACCGACCGACCGACCGACCGACCGACCGACATGAGCAAAGCAATATACCCCCTCTTCTTCGAAGGGGGGCATAATAAATCACAGCTGAAAACAAACATGTGTAAGGTTTGAACATTAATATTTCTACAAAAGGTCAATGTCAAAGAAATGACACGCACAATTTTGTGGATTGTCAATAGGTAATATGGTTTAGTACACTTGACAAACGGACACTTCTTGGAAAACAAAGAAATAACAAGTGGTATTTTGGTGCGGCGAGTTAAATCGCTACTACGGCTTTTACTTTTTAACTAATATAACCGTTGATTTAAGTACAAATAAAACAACACATTAATTGATTATTCCCACTGTATATTTGTTTAAGTTGCATTGCTTCTATATACCACGGTTGCACTACACATTCTGAAGGAAAGTAAAGTAGATATTTCTTAGGAGCACTTCTTTTGAATGTGTGTTTCTTGTTTATTGTCATAAGAATAAACAATATAACGATGACAAGCATATTTAAAGTTATGGAACAAGGTTATTGAAATTGTATCTTAACTAGGTATTATCATATGTAAAAGTCTACTTATGATATCAAATGTATTTGGAATATATTAACTAGTTTAAATGGTTATACATTTACATTATTGAAGAAAACTCTGATCACTATCACCATGTTTGAAATAGTAATGTCAATGGCAATATAAATGCTATTTAATATTTGTAGCAATAACGTTTTGCAACAACTTGTGGTTTTAAACCTTGTGCATATGTATACGAAATTGTATAGCTAAAACATACAATTTATTTTAATTAAGGATGGTTGATTTACATGCGGATTTTTTATGCCGTGTCCTTGTTTTTTCTGAAGCTGTGCCATATAATAATAAAAACCAATCTTATAAAATGTAAAGGAACACACATGTGTATAACTAAAGAAGTTCGTCTTCCAAAAAGGTAATTAAATTACGTTTTGCTACAAAGTTGGACGATACAAGTCATGCATCACAGTGGCACGTAAAAGCTACATTGTAAGTATGTATGTATATATGCGCTGGTCGTGGGGAAAAATACATGAACTCGAGTGTAACAGTGCTAATTGACTATAGCAATCTGTCTTTATAATTGAGCAAGATACGCCGTTATGAATCATGTAACTAGGTTGCATTTGCATAATACACATTGTGAGCATACGCGTGGCAAACAATTACAAAACAATGGTTGCGATCGATACACGTTCCAAGTCGGTTATATACGAAGGTGTTTTGCTTTTGTTAAGCTGTTATAAAGTTATGCCATTTAGTAATTTAATCGAGCGTCGTTGATCTGACACAAGTGAAAAAGAGTTATTGCATGTGTTCAGTTTACCCATATACCCATACCGTAACCACACCTTATAAAGATTACGCTGACCAAAAGTTGACTTACACTTGACTTAAACAGGTCATACGCTAAGATATCTTTATCGTTGGCATTATTACACACAACAAACAACATATTAAAATGCTTATTTGACTGTTTAACTAAATACTTTATCATGATCATATAACGGGTAAGAGTTTCGATTCTGAACTTCGTAATGTTTTTATACTACATGCCAAGAACTCTAATATATATCATTAATTCGGTGAACAAATCATTGTTTAAATAGTTAATAATTTAACAAGAACAATACATGTAGAAAAAATCGCAAGTCTGATATATCGAAGCTGACTTAACCCTCCTTATAGTTTGAATATGTCAATTGTTAAGCTTGATTTTTCAAACGATTAATGATCTTAATGACGTTTAAGCCCCAATTCAAGAAAAAGCACGGATGGCCACGGCAGTCCCGCATCATCCCGGACCCCCCCCCCCCTCCCTCCCGCCCCCTTATCAAGATCCGAGACAATCCGGGACGATCCGTAACGTTTAAGAATTTTTGAGCGTCAGCTGTCTTCCAAATATCATCACCCCGTTGACAACACGGCATCCGCACGAAAATGGCATCAACACGCTATCAACCCGGTGCCCACACGGACTGTCCCGGCAGAGCAACATTCTATTTCGTACAAACTAGGCAAAAACAAGGATTGCACCGGATAAACACGGACCAACACGGAATCTACGGACAGTCCCATACCTTTAGGACAACGAAACAAACAAACACGGTAGCGATACGGGAAAAACATTACCTGTCCCGGACGCACAATAACTTGTATAAAAGCCGGCTTATTTTCAGTAATTCCTTCATTCTGCAATCGGATCTCGAAGATGTAATACCAAACGCTTTTGTGTGCACACTGACATGAGAAGTTGTTTATGTTATAATACTATCTTGCATAATATTTTCATTTAATTGTCATCACACATGACAGAATCTTGCACATATTATTAACAAATGATACTATCTTCTTAAAATGTATCATAAAAGTCCACATAATATTGTTCAAATTTATAACTCGACTACATGGCATTACGTGTCAATAGAATATTTCGTTGCAATGTTCATATCATGTCGTACTGAGCTGAAGTGTCCCGAAGCTATTCGCATTTGTTGTTTTTATTACGTCTTTGTGGTTGAGTTCGAAGAAATCTTCGAACTCCGATCGGTGAGCGAGTTGTCGTTTCGCAATTGTCCTGGTATGATTTTGCGATAGTTGTCCTCCTGGTCAGCGACACTTACACGCTCATTTCCATAGCGCTGTCTCAGATTATGTATGCAGATGCAAGACAGCAAAATGGACGTCATCGTCTATAAAGGCTGCAACATCAAAGTGCCTAGATATCGAAAGCAATCTGCAAGAATCCCGAACGCGTTTTCCATAATACGTTGCCTGTTTTAATATGACCATCCGTCATAATTATTAATATACCGTCTTCTTCCATTTTACTCCGTATTTTAGACGTTTTTACACTATTAAAATCCATGTAAGCATCCTTTCTATCCGGCATCGTCCGTGTTATTCGGAGTTCTAAAATGACATAGCTGTGTATCCATCGTATTTTCACCGTGTTTGTCCGTGTGTGCACCGTTTTCCTCATTAGCAGCTCGGTGCTGATCCGTGATTGTCGCGATAAAATCAATCAGTACCGGCGTGTTCCGTGCTACCGCCGCGAAAACAATCAAAGTCATTTCCGGCAATCGTGATACATCGGCTATCTCGGATTCCTCCGTAAGATAGGCCTCGTGGCTAACGGTCGCCATATTGCCTTGTATTACTACTTTACTACCCAAAAGGTTGTCAGTATATTGTTATGAGGCTGTATACGATGCGCGTTGAACTAGCGCCAAACTTTTTACCGAAACTTTGATATTCAGAGCACTATTAACTTTCATTTGTGTTGCATTTTGACCTATTATCCAAGTGATTTACTTTTCCATTATTATTTAATCACCCTATCATCCAATTTTTAAGATAAAATAACGTTGTTTACAAAACCAACCAAACCGAAAGTGAAACTGGATGCATTACGTTTCGCGATGTAAACATTAAATATTTGTTCAGTTTGAGGAAGCGAATCGATAATAGACGTTGGAATATGTATGCAATACAGACTATCATTGCCGATTGTAGTACTGGCAAAAAAATACCTTTTATGACTGGTCATGTATAGAACGTTAATCAAATAGTGACCATAAATCACTACAAATGTCTGCGTTGTTCATTAATATAATTAATACACGTTTCTGATCTAATTGCCTGTATCTAGTTGTAATTACCATGATATTGATAAAAATAAAAATATTTTTCATAAATTAACTTTACATGATTTATTTTTATCATTTAGGGAATACATAATTGTATCATTATCATCATTAAATATTCTGAAAATAATCTAAATTATCGTGATTACTTTAAAGTAGAATTTTTAAATTTATCTCATTATTTTTAATGAAATTCCACATTTGCTTGATTCAAAATAAAATGTATTAATAAGGGTTTCAGTTGTTAGTTTTAACCCATTTTTAGTTCGATTAAATTTAAATTACTAACTACGTACATGTATGTGAAATGCTCTTGAGTTCGTTTCCTGGGCCTAGAACCAGTACTTGGGTGTCTCTTGGAGATTTCTTAAGAATGATCCCACACTGGAGATCAAACCAGTGACCACCAGATCATTAGGTGGACACCACATCCATTACACATCAGCGACCTTTAATTAGTAATTTACTTTAGTATTGCAGCATTATATAATATAATGTTGCTACATATTTTTGGAAAAGGATTAATGTACAGTACTAAATAAATCTAAATGCATACAATTTTAATTGTGTATATTGTGTGATTATCAGTTACAAATTCCCTTTTTACAGGTATACTGGATTATGAAAGACCGATAAACATAAAATTGACAACTCATCTCCCCAACGATACTAAGTGTGGCTCATTCTCAGAACAAACCCATAGTCAGTGCGAAAACTACAGTGTAAAAAGACCACTTGATTGTGACAATTATGGCTGACCAAGCAAATGTTATCATTTAAAATAAAGAAAACTTCCAGTTCAATATACATTTTATACCAATTATGACATTGACCAACACAGAAAATAATTATAAGGTTGATTTTCCCAAAATTGACTGTTACAATTGGATACTGTTTTAAGCTTCACTCTACTTTGTCTGAAAATAAAAGTCCTAAATGATGTAATAGAAACATACATATTTAATTTTTAGTTTTACAAGGATATATATATATATATATATATATATATATATATACATATATTATAATATCTTTTTATCGATGGTCAATCAATTTAAGTTTAACACATTATATACATGTGTATGCTTTGATTTTTTTCTATTGTAGCCAAATTAATATCCCATTAGATAGATAATATCACAGCAGTATTCCTAGTTTGTCTGCAAGTACTGCAGAAATCATGGATTATTATTTTACTGAGTCAGCCTTAATCTTTATATTATAATTGTTAAAACAGATAAAGATGTGCATAATACAATTGAGGATGCATCAATATTAAAAAATGGTACATGTATAAATTAATAAAGAATCAATAACAATCAGAAACTGTGCATTTTTTTCAGTATTGTGTGAAAGGATTTGAAGTAATTATGTGTTTTTGAAATATGATTTATGTGAATTTGAATAAATATATAAAATTTTGTGATTTTCTCAGACAAAACTGTTAATTACATACTAAAGTATTCAGAATGTATTATTGTAATATTCATTCGAATTTTTTAGTACAAAAAGCACTTTTCCCTGGCATTTGTATTTATAGTAATTGCATATTTTATAATTCTGACAGCATTTATAAACTGTGTTCATGCAAGCATGAACACGGTTTCATTTTTTGAGTATTTAAACAAGAGGGCCATGATGGCCTTGTGTCGCTCCACTGCTGAAAAAAGGCTGAAACAAATCTCTCTGCATGTGCAAATACTTAAATATAGGCCCTATTTAAGCACATGTACACTTTTGTGACCTTCTGGGATGGGTCAAATTTAACCCCAGGGGCATAGTTTGAGCAAACTTTGTAGAGGAATACTATATCTCACTACATACAAAATGTGGTAGCCCTAGGTCCTAGAGTTAAGGACAAGAATATTTTTAAAGTTTTCACAAAATAAGCAAGATATAAGCGTATATAATGTTCAATTTTTTGACCTACGGGTCAGGATCAAATTTAACCCAAAGGGCATAATTTGAACAAACTTGGTAGAGGACTATAAGATGTTATTGCATACCAAATTTGGTAGCCATAGCCCAAATGGTTTTCGACAGGAAGATTTTTAAAGATTTCACAAAATAGGCGCTTTATAAGCGTTAATTCAATTTTGTGACCCCCGGGGCAGGGTCAAAGTTGACCCCAGAGGCATTATTTGAACAAATTTGGTAGAGGTTTATTAGATGTCACTACATACCAAATTTGGTAGCCCTAGGCCCAATGGTTATGGACATCAAGATTTTTAAAGTTTTCACAAAATAGGCCCCATATAAGCGTATGTTCAGTTTTGTGAACCCGGGCAGGGTCAAATTTGACCCAAGGGGCATAATTTGAACAAACTTGGTAGAGAACTATTACATGCCACTACATACCAAATTTGGTAGCCCTAGGCTCAATGGTTATGGACGAGAAGATTTGTATTTTTTTCACAAAATATACCCTATATAAGCATATGTTCAATTTTTTTACCCCCGGGGCAGGGTCAAATTTGACCCCAGGGGCATAATTTTAACAAATTTGGTAGAGGACTATTAGATGTCTCTACATATTATGGACGGGAGATTTTGAAAGTTTTCACAAAATAGGCCTTATATAAGCAAATTTTCAATTTTGTGACCCCCAGGGCAGAGTCAAATTTGACCCCAGGGGCATATTTTGAACAAATTTGAAAGAGGTTCACCCGATGAACATTTCTAAGAAATTTCATCAGAATTGGACCAGTAGTTTAGGAGAAGAAGATGTTTAAAGGAAAAGTTAATGCACGAACGCACGATGGACACAAGACCTATGGCCAGTGGAGCTAAAAATCAAATTAAACATTTAGTTTTGATGTAAAATCAGTTTTTATATGCAAGTGTCTATTTCACTTATAAATTAAAACAGCATATTATTCATTATTGAAAAGATTATTCCAAGCTTGATGTCATATTTTAACTTTGCATAGTGTAGTTAATTGAACCTTGTATTGAACTGTATGGGCAGCTTTATTTTTTAATTTATGTATGTTGTATCATACAAAATGCATTATTTCTACCACAAGTAGACCATATAAGGCCTACTGCTACTAAATAGGCACTGGTATGAATTTGACACTGTTTTTGATGTTCATACAAAACTTTAATTATTACTACACTTTAGTATATTAAATATTTTCAAGTTTTTGTTCAACATTTTTTGCAAAAAAAGAGTGTCTTAATGCATTTGAAAATATACTTAAAACAAACTAAAAATGCATTTTAACATACCTTTTTTCTGGTAAAATATATTTGGGATGATAAAAATTACACTTGAAGAGTATTAATGCTGGAAAAATGCAGAAAAAAATACATTTGTTTCTGCTAGAAGTGTGTCTTGTCTGCATTTTTAAGTGTATTAAATGCACATCAAATGCAGATAAATACAATGCCAATACTGTTACATGTATTGTAATGGACATAAAATGCACTTGTTCTTGGAATTAAATGCTTTAGTGAATTGAAATAACCTTTTATAACGTTTTAACAATTAAAAATACCTTTTTATATAAATTTTCTTTTGAAATGTGACACTTAAATGATTTTTGCACAACTAGTAAGAGATATAATTTGTGCTCATTATGCTTTATCATTACACTATATAATATCATTTGTTGTATCAAAATTACCCGTAAAATTCATGTGAAAGCTCAAGAGATCAATAGCAGCGTGCTATACCCTGCTCCTTTTTACATGACATGATGGTATTTAGTCCCCAATTCTACATTGCTAAGGGAAAATTAATGTGAAGATTTGACAAATAAGTCTTAACTGGGATCCAACAGGCAGACTTTCATATTACTTGTATTTAATTTAAATCATGATCTTAATTGCTCTTTGGCAAATCTTCGTTGGTCACAGTATTCAACTGAATTGTGTTCACTTTGTAGTGATTATATTTTCTATATTTATCAGACAACATCTTTCTTCAAAAGTTTAACATGATTGCTTGGTTAATTTAGAAACAAGATCAATGCATCATAACATAAAATGAAAAAATGTGTAATAGTAAAAATGGCAGCAAAAAAGCACCAGATTATCTGCCTTAAATCTGAGACGATATGTTGATGTATTGGAATTTCTCATAAATAATGTGTCCCATAGTTGTATAATTGTATAGTCGCATGCATGAGTGGTGTCAATGTCACAATACCAATTAAAGCCTATAATTTACTAAAACAATTTGAAGTTTGATGTGTGTTTTTTTCAAGATCTGTTATATATTTATATATATATATATATATATATATATATATATATATATATATATATATATATATATATATATATATTGTTGAAAAGTTAACATGCAATAAGTTTACTGTAATTAAGTGACAAATAGTTTTACTGATTTGGTTGGATGCATATATGCAGATATATCATGGTTTGTGCAGAAGACAGTAGCAAAAACAAGATCTGTCTCCGTAGGATGACATACGCCCCCGATAAACGCTTTAATACAAGTTGTGAGCATTTTTCAAAACCTAAGCGCTGACCCTAAGTTCAAGGTCAAAGGGGTCAATATTTGTGTGTGTATGGGAAGGTCTTGTCCATATACACATGCATATCAAATATGAATGTTACATCTGAAGCGACACAGAAGTTATGAGCATTTTTTCGAAACCTAAATGCAAAGTGTGACGGATAGACAGACGGACAGTGCGATCACTATATGCCCTCCTCTGGGGGCATAAAAATGTGTTTCACATTGTTTTGTAGTTCTGGCTTCCATAACTTTAAATGTCGCTTTTTATGATTTTTGACTGGCGCGACTTTATAACAGGTCTGTCAATACTATATAAACTGTACGCTGAAGTTTCTTTAGCTAATTGTTTTGGTAAATTAGTAATGTACAAACATGTAGTTAAAAGAACAGAATCATCAATTATAAAGTTATTGATTATAAAGTGTTGCTGGCATATTTTATGCATTCATCTAGCTATAAGAAGGTCCCTGTTTTATCCCCACTGGCACCGAGTGAGGGTTCTCAAAATCTTTAAACAATATGAATAACTACATATAGGGTCGAGAGCCTTGTTGATATGGGGGCTAAACACCTGAAATCAAAGCGACCCAGGTTAAAGGCCGAGGCAAAATAAATAAACCAGAGGCCGCATGAGCCTGCTATACTCTGAACAAGTATTTTTCTTCTCAGAAAACAGGCTTAAGTGTCTAACTAAGCTTTAGACTTTGAGTTTCAGTGCAATCTATCTAAAATAAATTGGTCAAATTAAATAATAATTTGTAAAAAATAAGCATTCTGCACAAATTCAATTATTTACTTTACCTGTGTGCATGAATCATTTCAGTCTTGATGGTTAGTGAACTATGTCAAAAGCACCATAGCTATGAAACACTTGTATTTTGAATATTGCAATGTTCCACAGAAATGATGCTGATGATAATTCTACACGATGATGAATTACTAGATATATTTCTAAATTCCATTTCCACCAACAATTCGGTTATTCCACTACCAGTTCAAATGCTTCGTACACAGTTGAAAATATCACTATTCCACTCATCAACCCAGACACATGTACTCAATTTTTCAACTTTTCGCAATTAAAATTGTCTCCTACTGTTATTGTTGTTGGTGTACTTTTGAAAGTAGTTCGAAAGATGGCGACCATTAACCCAGAGATTGATTTATGAAATAAATCGTCTGCTGATCCAGAGTGTCATTTCCGGATTTATGTTGGTTATCGCTATAATAACGAACGGTTTATCGTTCTGATGGTTGTTGATTCTTACACATCAGAAATCAGAATCTTCCGTTATTACCGCAGTAGTACAGACTTTGTCGAAAAATATTTCTGAATTTTAACACGACCCGGGAGATAAATGTGGGTAATTATGCAACAAACAATGGGCGGAGCTAAATGTTGTAAAAGTAGTTCCGGAAATTACAATAAAGAATGCCGTAAAATACAACTGCTTAAATGCGCGATCTAGCAAACTGTTGAACAAAATAGTTTATGTATCATAACATAGCAGTAAAAAAACATTAGTTGAACAATTGTTATATATAAGCATATATACATATTTAAGTTTGGTTAATAAAGCAATTATTGTGAAAAAAATATCTTTATTACCATAATAACGTTACTGTTTTTAACAATTCAAATGAAGTCACTTGCATTATTCGCTCGATATGTATTTATATAGTAGACGTCATTTTGAATTGTTTAGTTGTTTTGCTGTCACGAAAAAATTATGGCTTAAACAATGTGCGGGAACAAAAACTGTCACGTGACCACAAATGCGAACGACCACGGCTATTTTATGGACAAAACGTCAATCGAAGGTATGTTTTCTTATATTTTCTCCGCTTAAGCAGAACACATGTTACAATGCCTTGGTGCACCGTACGCAGTACGAATACTACTTTTTATTGTTATATTGCTAATATTTTTAGGTACAATACTTTTTGAGAACATTCAAAGACAAATATCGAACTTGACAATGCAGACGACCACACATCTTGTTTCTGTGTGCGTTTCTTTTTAAAAAGACCAAGTTGTTACTTTTTAGCTATACGAAACAGACCAACCGAACAGCTTCGAAATCTAAATAGTTTTTAAACGGTTGTTAACATTGTTTATAGTATAAGTATAAGAAGAAAAATAAATGCGCGTACGACCACACTTGAAAAACGTTTGCGAACGACCATAGTTCGAGCATAAATTTATGCGAACGACCACACTTAATTATTAGACACTCGTTTTGTTTAGTACCTTTCTATACTTTTGTATAATTTAGTAAATTGTCATAAAATATCCATGCATATACAATATATTTTTTATTATAGGCCATTTATATACCGTACGGGACGATCGCACTTATATCATGTGCCGGAGAAGTCCAAGGATTTACCATCAGAGTTTGACTAGAACTGTGCGTCATGCGTATCTAGATCCAGAGCAGTCGTTACTCATATTACGATCACGTAAGTTAGTTGGACTAATTGTAGGCTATGAAAACAAACTTCGTTTTGTTTATCCCTCTAGTACATATATGCTCAATTCCGGTCGTTATGACAAAACAAATATCAAATGGAAACCACGTGCATTGTTTAATTTCGAAATAGCCTAGCAATGTTTTAACTTTGAAAAATATTTAAACGTTACAAATACGTAAATACAAACCATATAAATTTGTTTCGATACACTTTGTCATAATATTTGCGCTAACTGATGGTTAAAGTAATAAAGCTCAATATGATATGTAATCTTACAGGTACCATTTCTTTGATAATCGAAAAGGGAGTAAGAAGAAAGGCGGGAACGTTGATACGTACAGAAACTCTCTACAAAAAGGCGCCCTTGGTGTAAGGTGGGATAAAGCTAGAAGAAATGAATCCAAAATGCTGGTTACTTCTTAAATGGACCGAACAGACGTCATCTAACTTTCATTGTGTTTTTGTGTACTACATTGGAACAGCAAAACGGTGAATTCAAATGTAAATAATATAGATTATATACCGCGTATGACATATTCATTTAAAGGTTAATACTTATACGAACATTTACCAACTGAATGTTCTTTTTTTCTACATATTGTATACGTATCCCATGCGTAAGTGGCGTTTGTTGATACGAAAGTTATTGTTTAACTTGTTATAAGTGTAAATATATGCATATTAATTTTCATAAATGAGGTGGAAGTCTTATTAAATATGCAGTTATTTACAATAGTGTTGAATGGTAAAACGAGTGAAAATTGAAAATTCAATGATTGTAAGGTATATACCACAAAAGGCAATACTATGATGATGGAATCGTTAAGAAATACAACAGCTAAAATATTGTTTAACCAACACGTCCTCTGTTTGATTAAAACCCACGCTTATGGAATCCGATTGCATCACAGTATACAATAAGCATATTTACAAGTCCGGTATTTACAGTGCGCATTGAGGTATTGCCATGTACATTATTAGCTCTGTTGTTTTCGGAGAAAACCCTAGCTATTGTCATAGCCAGCTCGTCGTCCGCCGTCCGACGTCCGCCGTAGGCGTCGTGCTAAAACCTTAAGATTGGCCATAACTTTTTAAGTATTGAAGATCATTTTGATATTTGGCATGCATGTGTATCTCATGGAACTGCACATTTTGCACAGTGGTAAAATTTCAAGGTGAACAACATCCTTCAAGGTCTAGGGTCGAAAAAAACAAAGTCAAGGGAAGTACTACGCTGTAAATGGACATAGTTATCTGACCTGCCCCGTATATATTTTTGCTAAATAAATCAAAGCGGCGCAGTAGGCGGCATTGTGTTTCTGACAACAGATTGTGGTAAAAGGTCAACGTCAAGGTCATCCTTCAAGGTCTAATGTAAAAAATACACATTTAAGGGAAGTAATAAGCTTTAAAGGGAGATAATTATTCAATATTGAACATAGCCTTTTTATATTTTGGCATGCATGTGTATCTCATGGAGCTGCACATTTTGAGTGGTGAATCTACAGTCACGGTAGTGGCTTTTAATTATTTGCTACTAAAAATAGAGATTTGTTAGAGACAATTATTACTTTTTTTAAGGGAAGTAATTTATATAATTATAAATCTCATATTATATATTTCCTTACCAAGAATTTAAGTTCTTTTTACAGTTACTGTACAGATTTATTATTTTTTGATTATTTATAACTCAAATGATTGATTTGTCAAAGTTTTTTTTTAATGATATAATTATCATTTCTTTCATGCACTTAGTTGTCAATAGAAGTGTTCATTACAAACATGTGGACTTATGTCCATATATACATGATGAATTCCGCCTATGATCTCTTTGATAAACCACAGGCCTTGATGTCAGTGAGTGATGTCTGACTTGGTCATTTCTGACTGTCTTTAACAATCTTCACGCAGAGTTGTCGTTCCTTGCTCTCACATACAACTCTGCGAAATGCTCAGCTTGCCATTTTGCCTATAAAATAGGTAAAACCGAACAAACGCATTCAATGTATATTTGATTGGATATTTAAGATCGCATGCATTACATTAAGAAATATGACTTTTAAATGTACGATAAATCGTGCAAAAACTTGCGAGTTTTAATGCAACTCTTTGGAACTATTTTATTGCCCCATTGACGCAGATGGAATCATTCCACGCACTTCACAAATGTAAACAGTTGAACATAATTTTTATTGAGTGACGTGAGGAATTGTGTGTATGTATGTTGGTTTCTTAGCATCAAAAAACCATTTCAATTTTATAATAATGAATTAAGACTGATATATGATATCATGGTATGAAATGGTTTTCTTTAATGCAGTGAATGCAATGTAACCGTCGTGCAAGAGATTGTTTAGTATACTGTAACCTCAATGATGAACGCTTGGAATGATCATGACATGAATGAGACGCTTTCATAACAATAGTCCGTTCTGTGCCCAACACAGAGGTGAATGTAATGTAACCGTCGTGCATGAGATTGTGTCTTTATATGTAGATAGACCAAAAGAAAGTGCAGTCCAAATGTGTTTTTTTAATCATTTTGAACATTTTTCCTTTCCAAATTAAGAGAAAACAAGCACCAAACGCATGTAGGTCGACGTTACTCGGGATCAACAGACGATGAATTAAATATCTTGCGGAGAAAGCCGATGAATCACGATTGGGTCGATGAACAGTATTCAGAAAATGGATAAAAATAATGTTGACAACTAAATTGCGAATTTCTGAAGCGAAACATGTCTGCAAAATTTATATCGGCTTCAACTTCAAACGGCATTTAAAGCGAAAAAAGTTATTCCCTTACGTTCACGTTCAAGTAAGAAAAGATTTATTTTAGGTTCATAGCTTGCAGTTTTTCTGTGTTTGTTGTTGTTCTACCCAGTAAATGATGTTAAAATAATGACCGTATTGCCGTGCAATACTAAAATTATGTTCAACAACATGGTGTATGCATCATAAATAGTGACATGCTTCAGTACTTGGCATTATTTGATTAATTATACTTCTTCTAGTAGATCAACTGATTATATTTCGGATATATTAATGCGGTAAAGGACTAGCGTTATAAAAAGCAGTTTTATGTATAATATAAACGTATTTAGATCCTGAACCGAACTGACTTGAAATTCTAGGGCTTTTTTTAAAATAAATTTTGACCCGCCTATCCGACCAGAATACCTTTTATGACCCGTTCGAGCCCTAACAGAAACGCGTTTGTGTATCTTTTTATCGCCACAAAAAAGGTGAAGTATAGTTAAATAGTTTTCATATTCTATAGACAAGATATACAAATTCGTGATCAAATCTAAATAATTTACGGCATTGTGTTGGTTACTGCGGCATCACCCAAGGATTTGTCGTTCCGATGCCATCGCACGCAAACATAGGCACATACTATCTGCAAATCATGTCTATTTTTCAAAACACTTGCCTTTGTGTACATTACTTTTTGGCGTCTTACTGAAGTGCGACTTGTATGTAATTAGTTTTTTTTTCGCTTATGGGAGGAGAAGTTATTGTACGGATCAATGTATATATTTTTGTTGTCAGAATATATTGTATAGTGGTGATTTTTTGTGTAAATTAGGGTAAATAAGTACTGCATGTGTGCTTATTACATTTACTACAACATTTATTGCCAATAATGCAAAGCTAATTCTTTTAATTAATAATTTATCACAGGAACTGGGCATAATAGCAGATCACAGGGACTGGACAAATACGCGAACCGGTAAAACATTCTGGTTTTGTATAAAAACAAAACATAATCAAATATATTTATTTTGTGGTTTTTCTAACAATAGCGCAGACTTTTGCTGTTAGAGATTTGTTTAACGCGTATTTTCTTCAGTTATACAAGACCACAGCGATAACACGGTTTATTGCTTTATTAATAACCATTACACTTCAGTCACTTGTTAATATCCTAGTTAGAAGGTGATTTTTTTAAGCGGTTCCGTAGTGAAGTGGTTACACGCTCGCTTCGCATGTGAGAGGCCCAAGGTTCGAGCCCCAGTAGAATCAAATTATTTTATTTGTGTTCTATGATAAATTTTGGTTTTGATGTAGACATTGTAAAATCCCTTTTCCTACAATTTGACATTTTTATTAAAGTTAATGGATGCCGCGTGGTGACAACGTTATTTTAAATTTCTTAAATCACTTAAATAACAAATAAATGCAATTGACACATCTATTATCCATGTATTTTTATGGTAGTCTATCATAGGCCCTAAGTACTATCCCTACCAAATATAGAGCGCGAAGCGTGACATGTATTATTGATTGCAACAATGAGTTCCGATAAAGGAAGCAGCCGCTTATCAAAGAGGAGCTGTGTCCCAGCAACCCGTTTCCCTAGAGTCAAGCACTCCTCGGAGTTTTTTTTAAGAACCACATATAGAGCGCGAAGCACGACACGTATTCTATCCAGGTGGTATGGACCCTTTAGCATTATCCGACCGTTACGTCCATAGTTATCTTCCTTAGAATTTGAGAAATTGTGAAATCCTTGCTCAAAGTCCAAACTTTTCATCCGAGTCTTCCCAAACGTGCACAGGTTTTTTTATCAATGAGGACCCAACCCAATCCCTATATGAGCAATATCGGACCATAAGTCCAGATGTATGTCTCTTTGAATTTAAAAATAAAAGTGAAAAACTGCTTGGTTAGGTGATTATGTCAACATTTTTCATCAGATTCTTTCCAAACTTACAGTGTCTTCATATCAATGAGCATTTTTACCTCATTTAAAATGAGAAACATCGGGACAATAAGTTCAGAGTTTTTTTATATTAAAATTTGAGAAAATTAAGAATTTCCACGTGTTTTAAAGATTTCACAACTTTCGTCTGAATCTTTCCAAACTTGTTAAGTCTTTTTATATCAGTATTACTCGAACCCTATTGACAATGATGAATATTGGAGCAATAAATCTATAATGATCTTTTCCTGAATTTGAAAGTATTGTGAAATGTGGCTTTTTTATGCAATTTACAGTTTTAATTCTTTTTTTTTTCAACCTTTTACAGTGTTTTCATATCAATGAGTACTCAACCCCTATCGTAAATGAGTAACGTCAGAATAAGTTCAGAATCATCCCCCTTGAAGTTGAGAAAAATATGAATTCACGCTTACAAGATGAAGAAGAATCTTTTAAAACCTACACAGTTCTGTTCCATTAATGAAAACTGCACACGGATGCCAGTAAAAAAAGGAAACCAATGTTAATAAAATGTACTATGAAATATTTGGGGGTTACAACACAAAATCTAGATAATGGTTATTTTGGGGTTATAACACAACATCATAGATAATGGTGATTTGGGGGTTATAACACAAAATCATAGATAATTGTTATACCAGTATCTTTTTCTATTTTGTTAAAAATAATCGGCCAATATATTTATATTAACAGTAGAAAAAAGGCGTTCCATGTAACTTCATTGAGTGCCTTTTACACTTAAATTCCCGACGCCCGTTGATGTTTTGCATCAATACTTATCTTGTATATCTGGGTTTTTTTATTAATAAATGTCGTTAAGTACTTTTTTCAAATGTTAACTCACCGCCTCTGAAATTCCCGGTTCTATTCTACGTTTTTTATATAAATTTTGACCCGCCGATCCGACCAGAAGACTTTTTTACCCGTTCGAACCCTAACGGCAACGCGTTTGTGTATCTTTTCAACCCGGCAAAATGGCCCAGAATAATTTCAAAACGTTTTCTTATTATATAGACAAGTAATATAAATTCGTAATCAAATCTAAAACAATTACGACATTGTGAATGTTATTGTGTCATTAACCAACGATTTGTCGTTCCGATGCTATCGCCCTCAAACATAGGCACATACGATCTGCAAATCATGTCTATTTTTCAAAACACTTACTCTTGTGAACATTATTTATATATCTGTTATAATAAATCAATGTCGTTGAGTGTTTGTTTCAAATGTTAACTCACCGCTCTTTGATAGTCTTCCAAAATCTCCGGTTTATTTTTTATCTGCACCCAGTCGCCAACAGCAAAGTGATGAGAACTTGAATCGCCATGAACACCACCAGTTAAAGCGCCAGTCGTGGTGTTACCGTCACTTTGTACATTAACTTCGGTCAATGAAGCTGGGTTCAACGTCCACCTCAATGAGAAAGTCCATAGAACGTTTAAAATTATTTGTGACAATATAGCAATGACCACAATAGCATTATCACAATGACAGTGAAAATTTTTTTTTAAATAACAACAACGCTATACTCAGCATACCCATCAACAACTACTATAACTCAAACTTCTATCAATTGTACAACAAATCCATAATAACAAAAACAGCTTAACATCTAACGTCTACGCTATGTTTTTCATTTACATAAACAATTCGTAAATAGCGCTACGCTTGCATTTTTGTATACATTGGTTCGAAATTTATGAATGTGATGATTTTAATTTATAGCGTTCATTTAATAAATTTTCTAGTACGGAGTATTAAATTAATGAATGCCTTTCAACTGCACACAAATTTCGAAGGACATAAAAAATAACAACGCCGTTATACCATTCAATAAAAAAGTTATGTAAATCAGTATACTTATATCGAAAAAAGTATAGCAAATACACCAACGTGCAATTTCATTTCGACATCATATGAATTTTGAAGAAGTCGTTTTGAAATAGTATAAACTTTACGATATACGTTTAGAGTTCACTGATTAGTGTAAACAAATGAATAGTTTATATCATATGCAGAGTAAACGAAGAAAGTAATTAACTCAATTATACTCAAAGTGGAAGTTCAAAAGTAAAAATAATTAAAACTAAATATATTTGTTATTAAATCTCTGTATTCTTAGTATTGTTGCAGTTCGTTTTTTTTTTCATTAAAGGCAAGGGATCTTTTAAATTATAGTTAATAAGATATATATCTTTAAACCATACATGTATATTCGGATTTTGTAATAACTATTAAAACACAATTGAAACAAGTGTAAACAATGTTTAAACCTTATTTACATTCTGGAAAGTTTGGGTAATGTTCATAAACTTAATTGTACGGATGGTCACACCCTTATGCTGATTTAATTGAGGCAATGGTCAAATACTGTCTTAAGCCATAGTCATAACTGTGTTCGCTCGACATGACGTTTAACTTGCGTTGGGAGTTTTATCGAACTCGTGTTTCTTACGTGCGGCTCTAGTTTAATGTTTCCTTCATCGCATATTCGCCGGTTCGGACTCGACTGACATTATTGACAACTCTTACGTTAATGCCTTGCCCGAGCATCAAAAACCTGTCGCAAGGGCACCGTTCGTTAAACGTACGTCAACGGTGCAACTTACCTCAGTTAGTCGCTCGTCTTTCTGAAACAGACACTTAAAGGCCACCTCACGGAGAATGTGGTAAACGCAAGTTCACAATTATCGACACGTTTTCTTCTGACTTTATTGGTATAAAGTGGGAAATATCAGTGCTAATTTATTATTGTCAAAGTAATACGGCCAATACCTAGACGATCGCGAAGATTCTTAATTAGAAGCGGTGATTGGGCGATGGGGACGTTAAAAAAATTTTGAGTGCGCCCATTATCTGAAACGGGACCACTGCTTGGCTTATTACCAACAGTACACGTAGGATATACCGCAAGTGCACGCGAACCAGCACGACTTTGCCGCTTTAATATCGCTGATAGATATGTTGGAATCTCGTCTTCTGTCCAAAGAAAAGCATGTATCCAAACTAGATATACTTCAAAACGAACTGTCTTTTGTCTAAGTTGATGTGGATGCACGGCGATGAAAAAATGCATCCATGAACTTACATCTGAACGAAATCGAAGCAAGCTGTCAGTCATTGAGTGATATTGCGGACGATTTCCATTCACACACAATAAATACATCAAAAACATTGTCGGAAATCAAATTCAAAACTGATTAAATCGAGAAGCGAATATAAACATTCGAAAATGTTAATACAATGATCCAAGATAATTTAACTAACCTATTGTGGCGTAGCATAAGAAACAATCTTATTTTCGTTGGAGTACCAGAAAACACAGCGAGTAATATCCAGGCACATGACTCTTGTGAAACTATTTTGCGTCGATTTCTTACAGAACGAATAGACCACGATATGTGTATTAACAATAATGATGGCATACAAATCAATAACATAACCGTTGCAAGTGTACATAGGATTAATGGTGGCTTAAACAAAAACATCTACAACGCCCGATAGTGGCAACATTTGAATCCACAGTGATCGTGAAAAGATTCGAAGAGCGGGTATCCTTCTTGATCAAAATAAGTCAGGCTGAAACATAAATAAATTAGGCTGAAACATAAATAAGTTAGGCTGTAACATAAATAAGTTAGGCTGTAACATAAATAAGTCAGACTGAAACATAAATAAGTTAGGCTGTAACATAAATGAACAGTTTCCAACCAATATAGAGGAAAGCCGACGATTACTGCCAATCATGAAACAGTACATAGGTGATTCTTTAAATGCTCTTAAGTTCCACATAGTGCATGATAACCAGAACATAGGACACAGGGTGTAAAATTTGGACACAGGGTCGATGAAGCACCAAAGCCATGATCGTTAACAGCTCACGACGAGCCGTATTTACAACCTAACCTAAGCCAATATCATCTGCGTCATGGAAACAACAAGCGAAAGTGGCTTTTGATTTTAGCAATAAAACCATAGTTAACATTCTAAACAGTGACAAAGTAGAAAGTAAAAAAAAAATGTGTCCACAGTTTCATTCATTTGTTTGCAGTTTTGACATTAGTGGTTCGTACGAAACTAAACTGACGATAATGATGATAAAAAAATCAATGGGTTTAAATTGCACTTTTTAAACAGAAAAGAATTATCTGTACGTAAATCAGGTGGACTTTGTCTCGCCGTGAAACATTAAATCTGTAAATATCTCACCGTCATCCAGTAAAGCTGAACGTTCGTATTGAGGTTTAAAATCTCTAAACAGTTATCTTAAACTGGGGATATACTGTGAGGTGTTGTATATGTACCGCCTGAAAACTCTGTACATGTAAACGATGATCCGTTTTCCGATATCCAGTTAGAATTTCATAATTATAGAGATAGAAACAGTAATATGTGCATGTTTTGTGACTGGAACAGTCGAACAAAACAACTAGCAGATTATGTTAAAATTGAACTCGATATTTTCTTTGTGAATTACACTTAGACGACACAACACAGCTTTAATATGTGATGAGAAACTATTTTTAGAATCAACTATGAATGTTACTCGAAAGAACATAGATAAAACGGCAAATGGTTTCGGCTACAAGCTAATTATTTATTTACAAAGAAAATTATTTTAACATTAAATGGTCGAACAAAAGGTGACTATCTTGGTAATTTCACTTGAAAAATTCAAGCGGCATAGACTGTTTTGTCAGTTCCCCTACGTTATTGAATTATTCAGTATAGAAATTTTAGATTTTTGTCCATTACTTATTAGTTTCCTAATTATAAGAACAGTTAACAGTAATATTGTCACAAGTAATAATACATGTATAAGTGTATGTGTTTAAATGGTTGTGCAGATGTTGATGTTTGTATGAATTTTTCTTTTGTGGATGCAAATATCGATGATGTAAATAATACTATAATTAACAATTATAATAATAATAATAATAATAAATAATAATAATAATCATCATCATCATCATCATCATCATCATCATCATCATCATCATCATCATCATCATCATCATCATCATCATCATCATCATCATCATCATCATAATCATCATCATCATCATCATCATCATCATCATCATCATCATCATCATCATCATCATCATCATCATCGTCCTAAAAGTAAAGTGAATATAAACTTTTTAAAATGGATCAATAGTTCCTGAGACATTTTGTGGAAACGAAAAAAAAAACATAATAAAATGGTTTAATGATAATCGTTGGACAAAAGCATTACGGAACATCTCGGAACGATCTGACCCTGATTATCATGCCCAACATATATGGATACTGCATATCAACTGTAATCATATTCGGATTATTGGTGTCTGAAATCTCGCCCGAAACGAAGTGTGAAATATTAATAAATACAGGGTTATACAAAAGTGTTGGACCTGAAATACCTTACAATGGTGTGCATGCTCACCCTATAGGGATGCTGTGTGTCAAGTGTCGTTACATTCGGATCATTAGTGTATTAGATCTTAGGTGGAAACAAAACATGTGACAGCCTGAAATCAGAAGGACGAATGGAAGGACGGAAATCTAATAAGGCAAAATGATTATCGGGGATATTCGGATAAGACTCACGTTAACTCAATTCCACAAAAACTTAAATTTGGACAATTGTTTTAAAACAAGAAACAACAAAATCAATGAAACTGGCTGGATCCCGAATATGTAAATGTAAACTGAATGCATCCTTTACGCCAATACAAATTCCCTTATAATAGGAAATTTGAAGACTCCCCGATACACACCAACCTTTTTTTAATGATGCATACAAGTTTGTAATAATTCCTGAGATTTCGAACAGAAACGTATTTCCTTAAAGCAGCCATATATATTATTAAAACTTGCGTAATGCATAAATGTTCACCCCAACAGAACACATCATTTACTAGATCAATAAAATCAAAAATAATGATGTAACGATATATTGTGCAAAAAAAACATAAATCGAATAAAATGTCATCTTTTACTGACAAAACATCCATGCAAACGATTATAGTTTAAAATATGAAAATAAGATGGCAAACATAACTGTTGTTAGTTTGAGTTCGTTTTATGTCATCAATCAAAATTAATTACATGTTGGGGATATGTATTACCATGATACCAATTTAACAATTATTTATTTATTGGTTCTTCATAATTAGGACACTGGAAAAAAGAACGATGTTCTTTGATAATGATATACATCTTATGATTATGTTCGAGACAAAACTGACGAGTACGGTCGTCTCTATCAGCATTCATATGTCTACCGGTTTCGATAGCGAATGAATTTTTCAAATAAATAGTATATTTAAAGACACATATTGTTCTGGAGTAATTTGAAATGTAAAGCATTTATATGTATCACACCGTGATGATTCAGTTAATTTTAATTTTTAACTGTTTTGTACAATCGAGTAAACGCTGCTTACAAATGTTTGAAAATGACAAAACATCCCTTAGTCCTAGCTGAACCAACTTACACCAAGGCCAAATCGATAGAGAAAAT